>NC_069502.1:501127772-501427772 GCF_027579735.1 Bombina bombina
AGTGTAGAATATAACAAAATATGTACAATCATTAAAGATTCTCTTCCTATTCTGTATTCAGACCCTACCATCAGAGAGATTTTAAAGTCTGGATGTGACTTCATTCCCAAAAGAGCTAAAACTCTTTCTAATCATTTATCCCCCTCTGATATCAAACCCAAGATAAACAGATGCTGGCTTAAACAAAGACAGGGATGTTTTAAATGCAGACGACACATCTGCAAAACTTGTAACTTTATACATGAGGGCGATAAATTTGTTTCAAGCACAACTAACACAGAGTATGATATCAGATATTTCATTAATTGTGCAACTACACATGTAGTCTATCTTCTCACATGTGATATTTGTAATATCCAATATACAGGAAAAACCAAGAGATCCCTCAAAGACAGATTCCTGCAACATCTTAGGTCAGTTGAGGATGAAGATAGTGATACCCCCATATCAAGACACTTTAAACTAATTCACAACTCAGATGTATCATCATTAAGAATACAGGGTATTGACCATATTACTAAGTGGAGAAGAGGTGGAAATAGAGAGTCACTACTCAATAAAAAGGAAATTTATTGGATGTTTAAATTACAGACTAGTGAACCAGAAGGATTAAACATTAGACGTGACCTAGATGTATTTATCTAATATATGTCTATCTAAAGTCTTATTAAATAACTTATATGTCACAGTAATGGCATGACACCTTTATTCTTCTTTGGCAGTGTGATTTTCCTTTTTGTTACATAACTAACATATATACTAAGTCTAGATCTACTTGAAAAAAATGTGTTTAAATATATACAATTGTAACAGTTGGTATCCTAATAGTTTATTAGTTTGGCAATTTCAGGAAATTTAGCTCACATTATATATAGCAATTTTTCAAATTAATGGTCAGATTATCTCATGTCATGTATTTCCAATATTATCCCTTTGTACACTCTTTTTATGTTTTTTCCTAGCTACCGGTATTATAATTAAAGTAGCCCGACTTGTGGATATAGGTACACAATCAGGTTTTAAATATGCAAATTTCTGGTAATCAACTTAGTCATAAATAGGTGAGTGAGCTGATCCTCAGGTAAGCAGTGATCAAGTGCGCAAACGCACGAAACATGTCTGCGTGAGGATCAGCTCATCAACCTGATTGTTGGAGTCACTGCTGGCTCTTTGCTGGACTACACTACTTTGTCCTTCTTTTAACTATTTTGGAATAAAAGTTGTTTTTACTTTTTACTACGTGCCTGGAGTGCCTTTTTTCTTCAAGAAAATTTCAAGATTGAGCGCAACTTCTCTCCTTGGATTGGTGTATTCGGCTTTGCCTGTGGCGTGTGTGGCAGACACGCCTGAAGTTTGCAGCCAAGCGCTTGGATTCGTTTAGGGGGTGTGTCCCCCGCCCACTCTCCTGTGTGCCGGGTTATCCTTTCTCAACGAACGCTCAGGAAGAGCGCACCTAACAGTGATTATCCTGGAACTGTATATATATATATATATATATATATATATATATATATATATATATATAATTTATATGTGTATATATGTATTTACAGTCATATATACACATATAAAAACATTAATGTAAGCATATATATTAGTGCATTATATCCCTTTGCTATTAAGCTGATAAAAACATGAAAAAACATATTTATGCAATATTCATATTTAATAAAGATTTTAACTATGTATTTACTGTAAATATTTCACATTTACTAATGTGAATAGGCTATGTTGTTTGCTCAATGGGTGTTTGTTTTTTTCTCCATTGATCTCTTTAGAGGAATACATGTACGCGCACGTGAAAACTTAAGTTAGGCTTTTCACGCTATTCAGGTTAACACTAGCTCAAAATATGTTTTTTGGGAACTTGTAATACGAACGCAACCCAACAAGCGCAAAAATTAAACTCCGAGTGGAGTTTTCACTTATGCAAATAAAAAAATACTGCGCCACTTGTAATCTAGCCCTAAGGGTATAATCCTCTAAATCGGAAAAAATATACACTCATGGAAAACAAACTGGTAAAACAGTGGTAGTCGTAGAACTCTGATACTGTAAAACAGAGCTTAGACAAAAATTGCCAAGTTGACGGAAAGACGACAGTAAACATTTAGCAAAATATGCATTTATTATTTGTTGGAAAAAACTAAATCTGTGTATTCATGATCTAACAGGTCTAAGACGGTATAGATAGTCCCAGTCTGCTCCATAATAAATGTTTGAGACAGTTCAAAAATGGAACAGAAAGATAATCCAGATATAACGTATTACAGAGGTGAGAATACACTTGTATTGCCCTGCAGTAATATGCTATGTAGAGAATGTACATTAGGCAAATGCATTTATTTTATGTTGCACAACAGGGCACAGAAAACTTAAGTCAATTAGATGCAAACAGAAATTTCTTAGAAAATGAAATTTATCTTGGACTTTTCATTACAAACTTGTTAGTTGGACAAGAACATGAGTGGCTAAACTGCTTCATACTGCGTTGCATAATTGTGGTCTGAAAAGCATTAATAAAAAGCGTGTATGACGCACAGTATCACAACGCAGGAGACAGTGAACACCACTAATGCTTTATGGGCATTGTATCTGATACTGGCGATTATTTGTTTCCTAATACAGAGGGTCACAGCTCAGAAGGCAAATGCTGCTCTGTAAAAAATGTTAGCCTGTTATAGGGGCTTTTGCATTTCATAAATATACATAGGAGACATACTCTGCGTAGCCGTATAGAAATAGATTTTAAAGCAAACTTAGTCACACAGGAATAAACATAACATATACAAATAGATGCAGGCACTGCTCAATGTGTAAACAATAAAATTTTTACCTTTATTCGGCTTATTAAAAAGTACAAACAGTCCAGTTGAATGGCAGACACACAGACAGGAGGGACAGATGGACTGACGCGTTTCACGCTCCCTAGAGGCTCTTAATCATAGGCTGACATGTATGAGGATAGGTATCCCTTATATAGGGATTTGTTAACCCCTTCCTCACTGGCAAAATACAATAAAAAACAACATAGTAAAAAAGAAGATACAGTTTTCAATAAGTCGCTTACGAATAGAATCAAAAATCCAACATATACATAAATATTATTATGAGGGGGGGCGGAGCTAGCTACCTAGCTAAGCAGTCGCAGCAGAGGAGAGCTCCTGCCTGAAAAGTTATTAAAAGTTAATTTCGTTAGCCTAAAAGCTTTTGGAATACTCCTTTTTTGCCCTAAACTGGCTCTATACACTGTGGGCTTGTGTGCTGAGCCTAATACCACTCCATCGGACGCCTTTTTTTTTCTTGAAAGGACCGCATCAAGACCGGACACTTAAGAGATAGAGTGGAGAAATTCGGAGTATACCTCTTTCAACTGCCGCCAGCCTAATTCCTCTCTCATCCAGCTCCGGAGGGTCGGGGCTCCGCTCCGGAGCTGCAGCAGCAGCTGCCATCACATCTCCTCATCTCCATCTATGGACCGGCCTTGCACTTACCATCACGCACGGGACCCGGCTACGGCCCTGCAACACCTACCAGGGCCTCTCCGAGGCATAGTGGAAGCAGGGAGACCGACCGGTGTTGAGGCACAGGAGGGAGGCTGAGCGGGTAAGTGACTGTAGCCATAAGGGACCCAGTGCAGGTTGGCGCGAAAAACCGCCATCTTGTCTTCCCCCACGCCAGCCTCCCATAGAGCAGCGTCAGGCCCGACCACCTCTCCATACCGGATAGTGCCCCTGGCTACCTCTTTAGGGCCACTGCCCCAAATACAGCTTGATAGCAGTGCCCGGGGATCACAACATCAACATACCCTGCAGCACTCCTCATTCCTACCTAAGGCCTGGAGACACGGCGCCACAAACGACACACCACATAAAAGGCAGATTCTTCACAGGGCCTGGCTCTACTTTCGCTCTACTTTCACCCCGCAAAATTAGCTCCCGGCTACCCCGGAGTTTTATGTAGAGAGGGCCCTCTAGGAAATACCACGTCCTGAACATTAGGATATATGATCCATCTATACCCCACGTGGCACTAGTACTCTAGTTACAGACTTGGTTTTTAATCACCTCCACTTAGATACTCAGCACACGTCCCACTCAGCTTTTTCACGTATGACATCCTACAATAACCCTTTACAGAGCAGACTCTATACCACTTCTAATTAACCATCGCTGGCCCAGTAATACTCCGGTATCCCTCACTTCAAGAAATCTGATAGCTGGAGGAGGAATTTAATCATAAAATCAAGAAGGAGAACAGACAGCACATCAGCACTCCCTTGTCACCACACACACACTTCATACTGTCGCAGGGCAGAGGCGACCAGCAACCTTTTTGGAGGGGGCACAAGGCATTAACTTCAGACCACAGTTAATACTCAGTTGTTACAAGTCTCTCTCCCCCCATTTCCCACTGAGGAGTTCTCAGTGGGTCATATCCCATTTCCCTGTTCCAGCATAAATGTGAAAGGCTGCTGCGTCAGTGCAATTGTCCTTAGGCGTGATGCCTATGGTGTAATGTCATTTAATAACAACTCTTTCCTTCCACAGGCTTCCCTGTAGCCCTTAACTAGTTATTTGCCTCAACCCCCCCCCCGGGGCCTGGTTTATTGTCTTATTTACTTGCATTAGCCCTGCATAACTGCTGTATTTTTATCCACAAGCCTTATATCCCCATATCTCTTAGGCCCCGGTCTCTCCTACCTGCTCACTGCACTAACTTGAACTATCCATTACATGAGAAAGCAATCTTAGCCTCTCTCCCGTGCACTGAGCAGTAGGGGCCACTGTGTGTCAGGTAACCTAGGCCCACGAGCCCGCCCGTGTGTGAGGGCCCCCTTCTTTTAGCTGGCGCTCTGACACAGTCGGATTTGATATAACTACTTGTGACATATTATCTGATTTTTGGCTATTGCTATTTGACCCCTCACCTCCCCGCTCCCGCCCGGCCAGTCCGGGTGGGTCATCTCCAACTTCCTTTTTCCCTTCCTTCGGGTCGTATCCCCTACTCCCTGAGGTGGGGGACTTGGGTAGCTGTAACACATCTCTGTACTAATGTAACTCTTCCTCTCTAAGTGTGACTCAGCCCCGCTCTAACTACGAGACAGGTGTCATGTAAACTAAGTGCTTCACTTTAGTATGTATAACCTTTGAATTCCTTCCAAAACAGCAGGACGCTATCTTGAGCCCCTGGGACTTTCTATTTTATCCGCTGGATATCTGATTACTTCCATATAAGATGCCTCACATGATAAAGAAGCATTCAAAGTCCAACCCCAAACCTAGGAAAACAGTCTTTGACCATTTCACCCACATAACCAAGGAACCCCCACCCCAACCAGGAGGTGAGATGAGCGAACAGGACTCCCAAGATGAAGAGTCCCAATCTAGTCAACATTCAGCATCTTCTTCCCAACATTATATCACAGAATCATCGCTTAAGAAACTACTAGCCATCCAGACCAAGTCCATCACCCAAGAAATTCAGCGCAGTTCTGCGGAGCTCAAGAAGGAAATTTCGGAAATCGGTGACAGAGTTGATGCTCTGGAGCGCAAGCAAGATGATCAGGCTGTGGACCAATCCAACATCCTGGCCTACGCTGAAAATCTTGCAGAGCAGATCTCGCAATTAGAATCTAAATTAGCTGACATGGAAGACAGATCGAGACGAAGTAATATCAGATTCAGAGGGGTCCCGGAAACAGTGACTCCAGCGGATATTCAAGGCTACCTCCAAGACCTCTTTAAAGAGCTTATAGGCACCCCTGAGGGCCTATCTAACACAATGGAGAGGGCGCACAGAGCATTACGCCCCAGATCAGTGAGTTCCGACAAGCCGAGAGACATTGTGGTGTGCTTCCATAGCTACTTATATAAAGATCGCCTCCTTCAAGCTGCTTACCGTAAACCAAATCTAAGTGGTAGGTTTGAGGGGATACAGATCTTGCCTGACCTTTCTGCACATACTCTCCAGCAACGTCGACACTTCCAGTCAGTGACCACTGCTTTGCGCAAGGCTAATTACCGATACCGCTGGGGGTTCCCAACCAGGCTCATAGTCACCAAGGACAACCAAACCATAACCATCACTACACCCTCTCAGGGTACGACTCTACTGGCCTCATGGGGTCTTCTTGTGGACCCTCTCAATACCCGGGCTCAATCTCAAACTGCCTTGAGAGCCTCAGCCCCTGAATGGTCGACAAAAGAACAGAGAATAAAAAGGCCTAAGACACAACACTCACAGCCTTCTCTGGGACACTCTGAGCTCACTGAGTAGACCTCTGCGGAAATCATGTGTCCTGGTACAGAAGTCAGTTGACCCTGGGGTCTCTCCTGATGGCTTTCTCTACCTGGCCTACATCATTGCTGAGATGGGGCCGCAGTGAGACCTATTGATCCGTTAAAATGTTTACTTATGGAATAAGTTATATATAATAAGTTATGATAAGTTATGCTACTTGTTGTTTTGTATTTGTTTAGGTTTAAGCACTTTATACTTTGATAAACTTACTCTTAGAGCGGGGCTGACGTTTCTACTCCGATGTGCTAGCTCCGGAGTTGTTTTCTCAACCCCCCAACTGAAGCCCACTCTAGGGCTCACCTGAGGTGGACTACTTCCACCACTCCAGAGGCACTCCCTAGTGCCTTCCTTCCCTACTTACTTACCCTCCCTCTCTCTCTCCCCCTTTCTTTCCCCCTGACCCAGAACCTCTTACTCCCTCCCTCCAATTCTTAATCATTACTATTTATGACAGGCTCTCCTCTGAGGTTTCTTACTCAAAACGTAAGAGGACTTAATACTCCCTTTAAGAGAAGTCTTTTACTGCGCTCACTGAAACACCACAACCCTGATGTGGTGTTCCTACAGGAGACTCATTGGCTCAAAGACGAACCGATTAGACTTTCCTCTAGAGATTATACACATATTGAGTATGCTCCCTTCTCAAAAAAAGCCAGGGGTACTGCAATTCTCCTTCATAGGAGACTAGCCATTGAGCCAATCTTGACCGTTAAAGACCCACAAGCCAGATATATCATTCTAATTTGTAACATCAACCATGTGCTCTACACACTTGCATCGGTTTACCTCCCAACACTCATCAACCTAAGTGCCTCAAACACATACTTCATATCATCTCCCAACATCAACAAGGTAGGGTTATTATCTCGGGCGACTTCAATATGACCTGGGAGCCCAGATTGGACAGAACATTCTCTGGCAAGGCTGGGGCCCTTTCCCCTAATGAACGACTTGCAGCGAACTTCCGTACCCTCATGACGGGTTCAGGGTTATTTGATATCTGGAGGTCTATCCACACTCAAGACCGAGACTACACGCACTATTCACACTCACACCGACAATATTCGCGCCTCGACTACATATTCTCCACAGCAGACTCTCTAGACCTAGTTACTAACGCGTCCATCCATATCTGCCATTGGTCAGACCACGACTGCGTTATCATTGACCTCATCTCTACCAATACCACCCGCTCTAGACCCTCCTGGCGCATGCCCCATTACTTACTACAGGATATTCCTTTCAGAGAGAAACTACGCATGGAAATTGGGCATTTCCTTAAAGCTAACGACCGGGCACAGGTAGCTGATGATACCCTATGGGGAGCTGCTAAAGCAACCATAAGAGGCTTCATGATATCTGAACAAGCTAAAATCAGAAGGCAAGCGGGTCTCTCGCTGGCTCAGTCTCACATTAAGCTCAGAGAACTTGAAGGCCAAAATAGAGTAAAACCTACTGCCCCCCTAACAACCCAAATAACCGATATTAAAAACCACATTTCCCAACTAGAACTTCGGAGAACACAGGAAAACCTAACCAAACTCAAACAACTATACTTCTATAAGGGCAATAGGGCGGACACCCTTTTAGCCAGGAAACTCAGGAATAGAACTAGTATTTCACGTATACATGGCATTGTTAGGGAAGGCTCTCTCCTTAAAATTCCCTCGCGCATAGGGGAATCTTTTGCTGAGTTTTACTCTAAACTATACAATATAGAAAAATCCGAGAACCCCCCCGTAACCCCGGAAGATTCCATCCGTGAGTATTTAAAATCTCTAAACCTTCCGTCCCTCTCGCCCGATCAAAGTGATACTCTAAATTTGCCATTCTCTCTTAGAGAAGTTCAACAAGTTATTAAAAATTCTAAATCATTCAAATCACCTGGACCAGATGGCTTCCCAGTACACTTCTATAAAACTTATAACCAAGAAATCTCCCCCCTACTTCTTAGACTCTTTAATCTGGCTAGAGAAGAGGGTAAATTCAAGAGTGAATTTCTTGTAGCCACTATTGTAACTATACTAAAGCCTGGTAAAGATCCCTCCCTTTGCGCCAGCTACAGGCCAATCTCACTAATCAATACTGACATTAAATTTTTCTCTAAAATCCTAGCCAATCGTATCGCCAACCTTCTCCCCTCTCTAATCAACCCAGACCAGGTGGGATTTATCCCTAAAAGGGAGGGTCCGGATAACACTAGACGTCTCTTGAATATTATGGCTCTGTCTTCCAGTATGAACAAACCCATGGCAATTATATCATTAGATGCAGAAAAGGCCTTTGATCGGGTGAGATGGCGATTCCTGTGGGAAGTACTTAACACCCTTAAATTCCCAAGTTCCCTGTTGGGCGCAATCAAAGCTTTATATTCTACTCCCTCCGCTACGGTAAAGGGTATCGGTTTCCAAACTCCCCCTTTTCAAATCTCCAACGGGACTAGACAGGGTTGTCCCTTATCACCCCTGCTTTTTGCATTGGCCATCGAGCCGTTGGCAGAAAAAATCAGACTTGACCCACATATGAGTGGCATCACCCTATGTGGCACCAAACACAACATAGCCTTATTTGCTGACGACATTACCCTGTTCTCGTCAGACCTCGCGACCACCCTTCCTAGACTCCTACTGTTAGTCAGGGAATTCGGTGCTCACCCTCATTATAAACTAAATGTCTCTAAAACTGAGATTTACACCCAAGGCTTCCAGAACTCGTATATTGCCCCCTTAAAGATTAAATACCCGTATAAATGGTCGGAATCTTCAGTGACCCATCTGGGAGTTAGACTGTCCAACGACTTCCCCCGGGTTATCAGGGACAACTACCTCCCCTTACTGTCAGACCTTCGTTCCCTCAATGTGAAATGGAACCTCTCCCAAGTCTCTTGGCTTGGACGAATCACTGCCCTAAAGATGTCCTTCCTACCTCAACTCACATACTTATTCCGTTGTCTGCCAATCAAAGTTCCCAGGCATATCTTACTACAGTTTCAGAGTGAGGTTACTAAGCACATCTGGCAGGGTAAACCCCCAAGGGTGGTGCAGAGAGTCTTACAGTTGCCTCGGTCACAGGGAGGTTTGGGCTCTCCCTCGATAGTAAAATATTATGAGGGAGCCATGCTCACCCATGTCTCTCAATGGGGAGTTTCACAGTTTTCCTCTAAATGGAAGTCTATTGAGCAGGCCTCCTTGCCCTTCAACCTAACTCTACGTGACCTGATTTGGACGCCTGCACATTGTCGCAGGGACTTGTTCCTAATAAATCCTATCATTCGGGAATGCCTGCAATTCTGGGATAAAATCCGCCACTCCACACAGGTCGCTCCCCACCCCTCTCCCATAGCCTCCTTGCCCGGCCTATTAGTAGGACTACAGGATGCCCATCCATCCAAATGGTCCCAATTAGGAATACTGACGGTTTTGGATCTCTGGCTTCCGCCACCGGAATGCGGATTCAAACCTGATTCACAGCTTGGAGCAGACGGAGCATTGCCCCATATTCTGAAATTTGAATATCTTAGAGTTAAAAACTTCTTGACCTCCTGGGGCTTTAAGCCTCAGTCAAATCGGCCTCTAACCTTGTGGGAGTCCACCTGGAAACAGGGTGAGAGGCTTCACAAACCCCTCTCCAGGCATTACACTCTGTTGAACTCTGAACTAAACTCAGGCCTGGCTCCACATCTAGTAAAGTGGGGATCTCTGCTGGACAGATCTTTTACAGCAACCGATTGGGAACAGGCGCTTGAACGAACCAAAAAAACTATACATTGCATCACCCTTTTTGAAACTTTTTATAAGTTGGTGGCTCACTGGTACTATGTGCCCACCAGGTTAGCTAAAATATATTCTAGCGCATCCCCGTACTGTTGGAGAGGTTGTGGCCAGAGAGGGGACTCCCTACACATTTGGTGGGAATGTCCCAAAATACGCCCCCTATGGCTTAAATGTTTCAGAGTCCTTCCCAAATTAGGAATTTCCCTACATAATTCTCCCGCAGTAGCCCTCCTACACATAGGTACTCATTCCATTCCCAAACATCATGCTGGCATAAGTATTTACCTCTTTATGTCCATCAAACACCTGATAGCCTCTGACTGGAAGTCGGAATCCCCCCCCAGCTGTGCGAGAGTCTGCTCCTATATGGCCTACTTATACACCATGGAAAAAAGCATATTTTATAATCTAGGCAACTCTGACCTATTTGAGCTTATATGGGCCGACTGGAAAGATACTTATGACACAACTTGGAGACCTAATGTTCTCTCTCCCTCATAGCCCTCCTGGACGGAATAGGGAGCCTGAGCTAGAGATAGACCTGTCCAGAATTAATCGCCTCCCTGACGACGTACCCACTCTAGATTGGTGATATAATCCCCAAACCCTCTGCTTCTCCTCTACCCTTCTTATTTCCATTCTTCTATCCCCCCCTTCTTTCTCTCCTGGGCGGGAACTCCCTGGTTCTCCCCCATCCGAGTTACAAAACCCCATTATCTGTTTTAAATTAACCACTGTATATGCGGAATTCTTGTGAACTACTCACTACACATCTCAAAAAGTATGTTTACAGATCACTTAGAGGACGTTATGAGTCCTCGAATTGCTAATCTTGTTTCTGTTTTGTTCCCTTTTCTCATTGTGTGCATATTCTTAACTGTAAGAATGATAAGTTAAATAAAGCTCTTTTGAAACTCAAAAAAAAAAAAAAATTATTATGAGATGGTACAGAATAAGTTTCAAAAATAAGAACAAACTATGTATAAAATACACAGAACAAGATATGTCATGGAGAGTTATATTTGAAGGAATAGTAGGTGGAGATATATATATATAAAAGAAGGCAGTCTTCTACCATTTAGCAAAATATACACATATTTAGTAAAGCAATAGAAAGCTTATATAAAGGAATTGATAATAAATTTAATCATCAATAAAATAATTAATATCACATTCCTTTTCATACCTATTGGGACTCGTGAGTTAAATTTCAATATCCAATACAGTTCCTTTTTATCTAAGATTTTTTGTTTATTACCTCCTCTAGAGGGCAGGATAACTTTGTCTATAATTTCTATTGACATATCTGCAATATGTGTGAAATGGAAGTTGTTAAAAAGATTAGCTACTGCTGAATCCTTAAAACAATTTTTCACATCTCTGACATGTTCGCTGAACCTAGTTCTGGCTTCACGTGAGGTCCTAGGATCTTAACTATACTCATATACTGTTGTGTGTATTCCGTAGTAAATACAATAGTTTCACTAATTTTGTCTTCACTTTTACGATTGTTTCTATCAGTTCTACAGTTCAAATTCTTGATAAACTTTCTACTTTTTTCTAGCAAGAGTGGGTCATATCCCCTCCTAGTAAGTCTGTCTTTAAGTTCCAACGACTGTAAGTCATAAATATTGTCAGACTTAGTGTTTCAACAAAGTCTAATGAACTGTCCCCTAGGGATGGCTTTGATCGAGTGTCCTGGGTGCTGGGAGGTGGCATGTAGAATAGTGTTACCTGCTGTTGGTTTCCTATAAGTCCTTGTAACAATCTGGTTATCAATTACTTGTAATGTGAGATCTAGATAATTAATATCTCTACTATCAAATCCACCAGTAAACAAGAGTCCTAGTTTATTAGACTTCGTCAAAACACTAAGTCTGACAATATTTATGACTTACAGTGGTTGGAACTTAAAGACAGACTTACTAGGAGGGGATACTAACCACTCTTGCTAAAAAAAATGTAGAAAGTGTAATGCTCGTGGGATACTCCTCTATCAGACCGAACTCGGCCAGTAGTCTTGTTATCCCGGCGTCGAGCCGGAATGATAGGGAATATCCCAGAGCAAGAAAGTAGTAAGATGAGGAGAGCGGCACCCACCACAAGCAGGACAGTCCCCAGCAGCAACAACAGAGCAGTCCAAGGGCACACCACTAGATTGGTCAGGCAGGCAGGGTTCGGCAACGAAGAGACAGAACAGCAATTAAGGGTTAACCAAGTAGAGTTATCAGCAGGCAGGCAGGAATCAGCAACAGTATATCAGTCCAGCAATTTAGGGGTTAACCAGGTAGAGTAGTCAGTAAACAGGCAGGGATTAGCAGCAGTAAATCAATAGATAGAACGATCTGTCACACCCAGGAGCACACAGAATGACACCTATACTTGGGCAGTGACAGATCGTTAGTGAGCAGTTTAAATAGGCACAGGATTCGCGCCAGTGAGGACCCACCAGCATTAGAAGAATGCGGCGATGACGTCAGCGCCACACGCATCCTGCGCCGACACTGCCCCTGGCAACGAGCAGGAAGGAGATGCTGCGCCCCTAGCAACGGCTAGAGCGGCACTGCCTGACATAGCCCCCTCCACAAGGGTTCCCTCTGGAAACCGGAGCTGGCTTCAAAGGATGAAACTTGGAATTTGGAGACCAGAGATGGAGCATGCATATCACAGGCAGGAACCCAGGAACGATCCGCCAGGGAGTAACCCTTCCAATGTACCAGGTATTGCAATTGTCTGCGCCTGAATCTGGAGTCCAGGATCTTAGCTACCTCATATTCGGGGTCCCCACGTATCAGGAGCGGAGGAGGTGGAGCTCGGAACCGGGTATATCTATTCTTGATGTAAGGTTTAAGCAGGGAGATGTGGAAGACCGGATGTATAAGTCGGGTTTTTGGCAAGGCTACTTTGTAGGCAACAGGAGACAGTCTTTTCAGGACCTTGTAAGGACCGATATAGCTGGGCCCCAATTTGTGACAGGGTTGACGTAGACACATGTGTCGGGTAGATATCCAAACACGGTCACCTACTGGAATGGTACGTACAGAAGCCCTGTGACGATCAGAAAACTCATTATATCTAGAGACAGCAGAATGTAGCTGAGAGCGAATACGTTGCCAATGAGTGGTGAGTCCAGTGACATGTCGGTCTGCAGCAGGAACCCCAGTGGACTGAGTTGAAAGAGGAAACACACGAGGTTGATACCCAGCTGTGGCTTGAAATGGAGAACATCGAAGAGAAGAGTGCCAATGAGTGTTTCTTGCCAGCTCGGCTAGGGGTAGCAACTCAGACCAGTTGGTATGGCTAGCATTGACAAAGGCTCTGAGGTAGGCTTCTAGATCCTGGTTTGCTCTCTCCGTTAGTCCATTGGCATGTGGATGGAAGCCAGAGGACAAGGACACCTTGGTTCCAATCGATTTGCAAAAGGCTCTCCTAAAGGCAGAGATAAACTGTGGGCCTCTGTCGGAAACAATGTTCACAGGAATGCCATGAAGTCATACCGCATGCAAGAAAAAAAGAGAGGAAAATTCTTGAGCAGAAGGTAGTTTGGTTAGTGGTACGAAGTGAGCCAGTCTGGAAAATTGGTCTACCACCACCCAGATTACTGTATGGTGGTTGAAAGAAGGAAGGTCCACAATGAAGTCCATAG
This sequence comes from Bombina bombina, assembly GCF_027579735.1. Lineage (NCBI taxonomy): Eukaryota > Metazoa > Chordata > Amphibia > Anura > Bombinatoridae > Bombina > Bombina bombina. The sequence continues at coordinate 501,141,495 of NC_069502.1, forward strand.
TTATGTGTGTCCAGGGTCGTTTGGGAATCGACAATGGTTGGAGCAAGCCAGGAGGTAAGGATCAGTGAGTCTTGTTGAACGCATAAATCGTGCAGGCTTTCACATAATCCTGTGCGTCAGACTTCATGGAAGACCACCATACATGCTGGGAAAGACGCTTAACCATCTTAGTTGAACCAGGATGTCCTGAAAGTTTGCTATCATGAGCCCAGGCTAGGGATACGTAGATTCCAAGGAACAAAGAGGATATCGGAGGCCATGGGAGCACCTGGAGGTTTACTAGACTGAGCACGTGCAATCTTTGCAGAAGGGTAGTGTTGAGTTCAGCAACCACACAGGAGGGAGGTATGATGTGTTCGATAGGAGCTTCAGAGGAATCACTTGAGTGAGGGACAGGAAAGGGCGTCTGCCTTCTTGTTGTTGGTCCCGGGAAGATAAGAGACCACAAAGTTAAAACGGGAAAAGAACAAGGCCCATCTGGCCTGACGGGGATTGAGTCGATGGGCAGTCTCTAGGTAAGTTAGATTCTTGTGATCAGTGAGAATCTGAATAGGATTGGCGGTGCCCTCTAACCAGTGACGCCATTCCATCAAGGCCATCTTAATGGCTAAGAGTTCACGGTTACCCACATCGTAGTTCCTCTCAGCAGGAGTAAAGGGTTTAGAGAAAAATGCTACAGGGTGTGACTTGGAAGTCAAAGGGTCCCTCTGGGTGAGAACAGCTCCAGCTCCTATCTCAGAGGCATCAACCTCTAAAGTGAACTGTAGGTCAGGATCAGGATGGTGAAGGATGGGAGCTGAACAAAAAGCCTTTTTCAGACAAGAGAAGGCGTTTACGGCCTCAGGAGACCAATGTTTACAGTCCTTGTTCTACTTTGTCAATTCAGTGAGAGGAGCCACAGTTTACGAAAAGTTCTTTATAAATTTGTGGTAGTAATTGGAGAATCCCAAAAATCTCTGCAATCTCTTTAGGGAGGTAGGTTAAGGCCATTCAAGTACTGCAGTGAGTTTAACAGGATACATGGCAAAGCCCTCCTTCGAGATGACATAACCAAGGAATTGGATTTGCTCCTGATTAAACTCACACTTTTCTAGCTTGGCTACCAAAGAATTCTCTCCGAGGTGAAGAAGCACTTGTCTCACGTGCCTATGATGCTCCTCTAAAGTGGAAGAAAAAACAAGGATATCATCCAGATAAACGATGACCGTGCGGTTGAGGAGATCATGGAAGACATCATTGACAAATGCCTGGAAGACAGCAAGGGCGTTACACAGCCCAAAGGGCATTACAAGGTATTCATAATGCCCAGATCTTGTGTTAAAGGCAGTCTTCAATTTGTGGCCTGGAAAGAGCATGCTGGAGTGAGTCGTACAGTTCAGTGATCAAAGGTATGGGATAGCGATTCTTGATGATTATGTTGTTCAAGGCCCTGTAGTCAATGCAGAGTCTGAGCCCACCATCCTTCTTACTGACAAAAAAGAAGCAAGCTCCAGCAGGAGAGGAGGAAGGACGAATTAACCCTTTGGCTAGGTTCTCTTGGATGTACTCCTTCATGGATTTGGTTTCAGCCTTGGAGAGTGGATAAGTCCTCCCTTTAGGAAGTGGGGCTCCGGGAAAGAGGTTGATCTTGCAGTCATAAGGACAGTGGAGTGGCTGCACATCAGCTACTTTTTTCTCGAACACATCCACAAAATCAGTGTATACTGAAGGAAGGTTTGAAGAAGTCAGTATACTGGCTATGGGAATACGGGGCAGAGGAATGACTTTAGCAAGACAGGAGTGGAAACAGGAGGTACCCCAGGAGGCCAGTTGTCCCTCAGCCCAGTCAAACAGTGGATTGTGTATCCGAAGCCAAGGAAGACCAAGGATGACAGGCTGTGCTGGGGAATGAATGACCTCAAACTGCAGCTGTTCAGAGTGGAGGACTCCCACAGTCAGGGTCAGGGGTGCTGACTCAAAATGGATCACAACTGAACCAAGGGGGGTGCCATCCAGGGTGGTTATTTTGACACAGTGTCTTTTCTGCAGAAGAGGTAAACCGGCTTGCATCATAAAACGATGATCCAGGAAGTTTCCAGCTGCCCCTAAATCAATGAAGGTTTGAGTGTGAACTGTATTTTGGAGGAAGGTAAGGGTAATAGGTACCAGGATTCGAGAGGAGTGAGGGGATTTAGTTGAGACCATGCTTAGCTGTACCGCAGTGTTATCCTCTAAGCACTGGCTTTTCCCGGCCGAATGTCACAGTTCTTCAGTTGGTGGGTGTTGGATCCACAATAAAAACATAGTCTCAGTCTCCTTCTTCTCTGTCTTTCAGACTCTGAAGGTCTGAAGGAGGAGAGATCCATGGGTTCCTCTACTGAGGTAGCTGGAGTAGCTATAGGGGTAGCGGCTGCTGTTGTAACTGGGCGAAGAGGAGGTCGGGAGGGAAGGCCCCTCCTAACTCTTTCTCTCTCGGCTAGTCTTTCCTAAAAGCGTGCAGATTGATACAAAGTGCAATAAAATCATCCAAAGAAGAGGGAATATCACGATAAGTGAGTTCATCTTTGATGCGTTCATGGAGACCCCTCCTGAAGGCTGCCTTGAGAGCACTGCTATCCCAAGTGGTTTCTAGTGCCAAGGTGTGGAACTCAATGGCAAATTGTGCCACGGTTTTACTGCCTTGGCGGAGATCCAGGAGAGAATATTCCGCAGCAGAGGTACAGCCAGAAGTCCCAAACACAGAAGACAAGGCAGTAATTAACTCATCAGCGTCTTGCAGCAGTGTAGCATTCTGTTCCAAAAGGGGGGAGATGCAGGCTAGAGCTTTGTCCTTTAACAAAGAAATGATAAAAGTGACCCTTGACTGATGAGACTGGAAGGTGTGATTATCATTGCGGAAGTGCAACATGCATTGTTTCAGAAAGCCCCTGCAGTCAATAGTACCGTCATACTTGTCAGGCAAGGGTATCCGGGGTATACTTACAGGAGTGGAGGAAGAATTCACAGCACTGGGAGTAAGGGCTGGTGGTGTAGCAACAGGAGCGGCATCCCTCGCAGCAACTAGTTAGGCGAGTTGAGCGGTAATAGCCTTTAACTTGGAATCCATATTCTGGAGCTGCGTGGTATGGGTCCCCAACATCTGTCCCTGAAGATAAACAGCTCGTGCCACCTCATCTGGCTGCATGGCCCAAGTATAATGTAATGCTCATGGGATACTCCTCTATCAGACCGAACTCGGCCAGTAGTCTTGTTATCCCGGCGTCGAGCCAGAATGATAGGGAATATCCCAGAGCAAAAAAGTAGTAAGATGAGGAGAGCGGCACTCACCACAGGCAGGACAGTCCCCAGCAGCAACAACAGAGCAGCCCAAGGGCACACCACTAGAATGGTCAGGCAGGCAGGGTTCGGCAACGAAGAGACAGACCAGCAATTTAGGGTTTAGGGGTTAACCAGGTAGAGTTATCAGTAGGCAGGCAGGAATCAGCAACAGTATATCAGTTCAGCAATTTAGGGGTTAACCAGGTAGAGTAGTCAGTAAACAGGCAGGGATTAGCAGCAGTAAATCAATAGATAGAACGATCTGTCACACCCAGGAGCACACAGAATGACACCTATACTTGGGCAGTGACAGATCGTTAGTGAGCAGTTTAAATAGGCGTAGGATTCGCGCCAGTGAGGACCCACCAGCATCAGGAGCGTGCGGCGATGACGTCAGTGCCGCACGCATCCTGAGCCGACAATGCCCCTGGCAACGAGCAGGAAGGAGACGCCGCGCCCCTAGCAACGGCTAGAGCGGTGCGGCGTGACTGTAAGGATACTGGTTACTTGTAGTAACAGGTGTTCTATATGTTGGATCACAACTGCAGATAGCACTAACTATATGTTAGCCTTGCAAACTTGTTACAGGAGAGAGTCCCAAAAGTCTCCTGTAAGCTGCTTGTTTTTTGATTGATATATTTAGGACCGTTAAATAGCCAATATTAATGCTGTTATTTTGTTGTTTTACTCTAGTTGAATACTTGTAACCCTTTAATGAATGAGAGGGTTGATTTTTAATCCTTCATTCTGCTTTGCTTTAGCCCGTTTGTATAGAAGAGCTCGAGAGGAGCGGTAGTAGCTTCAGGAGCAGCGGTGACGTCGCTCTTGTGGGTGTGAGTGCAGGAGCCAATCAGCGGAGAGCAATGTTGAGCGTCTGTGATCGGAGACTGCGGATCCAAATGCGGCTATCGCTAGAGCTTTTACCCCGTAGTTGTGGACTTAGCAACCAGGTCAGCAAAATGGGCTTTTAGAGCCCTGAGTGCATATAGCGACAGACAAGCTATTTGGTTGTGTTATTATATGAACCGCTGCGGCGGTAGTACTTCTGGAAAAGATTTGGCTTTAGAGCCGGTAGGTTCTTGTGGCGTGTTCCTTGTAAAGCAAAGTCCGTAAAAGGGATTAGCGGGATTAAGCTGGCAGTATCCGTAACTCCACTGCAAGAGTAAAGAGGCAGGCAATACCTTCTAGTACAAGTTTAAGCAATATGCTTGGTTTTTAGCCAGATAAGAAATTAGCACAGTAAGTTCACAGGAATTGTTTTCCTACTACATGCTAACATTAATTGGCAAGTTGTGCAATGGACTCTGGGGGTTTATAGAGTGAGTATTAAAGGCATATGCACCTGAAAAAGAATCATGACAGTGACAGAAAGGCTATAAAGAATTTGACCTGTAGAACTGAAAGAAACAATCATAAAAGTGAAGACAAGTTTAGTGAAACTATAGTATTCACTACAGAATACACACAACAGTATACGAGTATAGTTAAGATCCTTAAAAAACATTTACATCTACTATCAGGGTATTCTGTCCTCCAACCACTAATCAACAAATGTAGATTTGTTTCCAAGAAACCAAAAACCCTAGCCAGATCACTTTCCCCAAGTTTGGTAAAATCTAAAAATAATTCTATTGCCTCTAATTAGTTATCCAGAAAGGGAAATTTAAATTTCAAATGTGGCAGCAAAAACTGCAATACTTGTATAAATATTAAGATTGGAGATAACTTTGTATCCACTTATAACAATACTGAATATCATATAGATTTTTATGCTAAATGTAAAACCACATATGTGGTTTATTTACTTACCTGCAACTTATGTAAGTGCCAATATGTAGGCAAGACCTCACATGAAGCCAGAACTAGGTTCAGCGAACATGCCAGAGATGTGAAAAATTATTTTAAGGATTCAGCAGTAGCCAATCATTTTAACAACTTCCATTTCACACAAAATGCAGATATGTCAATACAAATTATAGACATAGTTATCCTTCCCTCTAGGGGAGGTAATAAACAATCTTAGATAAAAAGGAACTGTATTGGATATTGAAATTGAACTCACGAGTCCCTATAGGTATGAATAAGGAATGCGATATTAGTTATTTTATTGATGATTACATTTATTATCAATTCCTTTAAATAAGTTTTCTATTGCCTTACTAAATATGTGTATATTTTGCTAAATGGTAGAAGACTGCCTTCTTTTATATATATATCCACCTACTATTCCTTCAAATATAACTCTCCTTCTGTTTATTTTATACATAGTTTGTTTTTATTTTTTAAACTTATTCTGTACCAGCTCACGATAATTTGTATGTATATGTTGGATTTTTTATTCTATTCGTAAGTGACTCATTGAAAACTGTATCTTCTTTTTTACTATGTTGTTTTTTAATGCATTTTGCAAGTGAGGAAGGGGTTAACAAATTCCTATATAAGGGATACCTATCCTCATACATGTCAGTCTATGATTAAGTGCCTCTAGGGGCGCAAAATGTGTCAGGCCATCTGTCACTCCTGTCTGGCATTCAACTGGACTGTTTGTACTTTTTAATAAGCCGAATAAAGGTTAAGTTTTTATTGTTTACACATTATTTTGTACATATTTCTTCGTATTGGGCTGATCACCCATTGGATGGTCTTTACTTGTACTGGGTTCCGGAGTAGTGCAACCACATGCCGTGATTCCTGTTTAAAAAACATAACATGCTTAATAACAATGCCAATATAGTCTGTCAGCAAGAATTATTAAAAGTCCAACACAAACCCCTCTGCTCCTGACATAGGGTGAAATCATAATTAAATATAATAAATATAAACCATTTAGTATCTGTACTGCTACCAAGTACAAATGATGTGCAATTGTGCACATAATGCACATTCAGATGAACAAAGTGTATGTAACAGTAGATTGATATAGTGAGGGAGTACCCCTAGCTGGCCAAGCAGGAGGAGGCTAAAGGAACTATCCCAAAGACACCCGTACTACTACTATTACCATATCTGGCTTAGATATACACTGGCCTCTGTACCTGCTGATAGCCTGCAGGCAATGTGGGAGAAGTAGGTACTTAACTAGCAAATTCCCACACCACTGATCTTACCCAGATAAGAATCCTGAGAATGCTGCAGAGCGCTCATCCAGTACTGTAACTAACAGTAGACGATATACTAAGAGAGTACATCTTCATGGCCAAGTTTGAGGAGGCTAAAGGAACTATCCCAGTGACACCAGTGGCAGGCTTGTGACCACAACTCCAAAGAGAAGATTTACACTGTACAGACAGTACTCTCCTATGTTCCCCTCTTCCAGGAACTTTCCATTGAGGGAAATTTGTGATTTATATACCTGTAAATCTTCAATAAATCCTTAACACCTCTATCCTTGCCCTCTCCTTGAAGAGGCAACGAACTACTGGGAAAGGGAAGTAGGAGGGATACTTAAAGCTTTGCTGTGGGGTATCTTTGCCTCCTCCTGGTGGCCAGGAGATGAATTTCCACAAATAAAGATTTTTGTGGACTATATATCTAGCTGTAATTTAGGTAGCTTAGGATATTAAATTAATAGTTACTATTAGTGCTAGCAGCTATTTCTGTACTTTAGAAAAGTCTAGCGAATCATGACTTGACATCATAAGCAGATATTTTTCTTTGAACTATAGATTCTTCTACTGTAAATATTGTTATAATGAAATAACATTTGCTAAATCTGGTCCAAGTACAAATGATGTGCAATTGTGCACATAATGCACATTCAGATGAACAAAGTGCAAGGCACGGGCACATAACTGAATGCCAGGGACATTTTCTAAACAACATAATGCCCTAGAGACAGGGTATTTTATGAGCTCTGTAATATCAATGGCTGTAAGCACAAATATACTCAGTTAAAAACAGAACCATACTGAGAAGATATGTAATATTCAAATATGTGGTTTAATTATTAAGTGTATAGAATATGAATAAATAATTTAATAGCAGTTTTCTACTGTATATTCAAGTTTAGTGTGAGAAATAAAGGTTTTATAAATTGCATGTAAGAACTCAGAAAAGCCCTGTATCTTTTATAGAATAAGCACTCAGGAAACAAATGATGAAAAGCTGGATTATAAAATGTCACCTGGTCATTAAGTAGAATACTTGAGCTCACATGATTTTATGGATCCGGCTTGTGTTTGATTAATTTAATTCACAGCATGAAGACTGTGATGTTCCTGCTGCTCAGATTTCCAAACATATCCATAGTTTAACACTTCAATGTTCATACTATACATATGTAATAGTTATTGATATGCTGATATTTTTCTCAATTTTACACAAACAGAAGCCACAACCTGCTAATTCCCAAGTGTATGTCTGACATTTTAATGTCCTAGTTTTATCCAGCATATGTTACAAAGGTGTAGGGACATGCATTTAGCAACTATAATATCATATTTCATTCAAAATAAACAAAATTAATATATTCAACCTTCTTTAAAATTTACATGTTCAGGGAATTGCTTAATAGACTAATAAATTAGAGGCTAGGGAAAGAAGCTATGACATTGGTAGTGTATCAACAGTTAGAGCAGTCATCCATTCATAATATTTACAGATACTGTGGTCGGTTGCAATTGATTGGCTGAGGCCTTTTCAGATATTTTTATGGAAGAAAAGTCTGATTTTCAATTCAACACACTCACAATAATGCATTTTATGGCTCTTTCCCAGACCAGTGAAATATTTGGCTACTTGCTAAAAGACCTACCGTATTTTTACTTTGGGGCCAAAAAAGTTCTCAACAATTACAATCCATTTTCAAGAGACTTTAAACCACCTTTTTGAGGTTAGTTTTGACTTTTTAAATGCAACACCTCAAACCACTTGATAAAGCCCTGTGATGGCATTTTGGACATCTTTGCAACTATTTTAAGACTATTTGACAACAGTCTATTTTCACAAAACACTATAGAGGTGTAATAATATACATGGTATTGATTCATTAAATCTCTATTCATCCCTAATATATAGGCCTTCAGCAGTGGTCAGAGCACACATTTACATGTATATAGGTTAATTTACATATGTATATGTGTTGAGTATGTGATATCCTGTACAGCTAAAAGGATCATAAGGAAAAGTCACATCAGGACCTCAGCATCTACAATGGCATGTATTAATCTCTTTCTGTAATTTTTGTTTCTTTTGTGATTGTCACTATTACTGCAGGCCTCTTCATATCCCGGCTTTTAAACAAGATTGCACAATCATGAGTTTAAAAACAAAAAAACACTATTGTAATATGATTAATTCCTCCACCGCTAAAACATCTGAATGGTATTTGTATGTTGGCATGATGGTAATACAGGACATGATTGCTCAATGGCTATATTGTCACTTTTAATATTTGACAAGTATTGATTTTTACAACATTTATATGTATTAACTATAATTGCACTGTTTGGCATGAATTTTAAAAAAATGGGAATTATGGGTTTCTATTAGAAGGATTAAGGATATTGTGTTACACTGGATTTTAACAGTACTGAAACTGCAAAGTGTTGCAACATTGTATCTGCATAAAAGATGTTGAAACAAGATTGTGCCTTTATGACCTAAGTTTTATAGGAAACACGCCTTTATGCAAACGAAGTCCAAACACGGTGATGACAGTGTGTTTTACAGTGCTTGTGCCTACATTTTCGAACTCAAATTCACGAAGGTGTGTTCCAGTTTAGGTGCAAGCACTGTACATATTCAACATGTTGGGATTAGTATGCATGAATGTGTATGCCCTATGAAAACCACATCACTAACACAATCTCATTTCAACATCTTCTATGCAGATAGTATTTTTTTGAGGTAGATGATTCACACTTGAATCATCTACCTTGTATTAAACATTACTTGTCAAATATTAATGACAATATAGTTATTGAGCAATTGTGCTGAGCATGCCCATCTTGGCACAATACAAATAGCAGTCTGATGGTTTAGCAGTGATGAGGATGACTTCAGATTACAATAGGCTAATCTCATACATGTAAATTAATATTTCCTTTACACAATAAACAAAGGCTTTAATTTAAAAGCACCTTACTTTTACCTTAAGGGGTGTGAAATGTCTATAGAAAATATTAGTTCATATCCCAAGAACTTAAAACATGAACTTTTCAGTTGAAAGGGTATGTGTGGCTGCGGACCGTTAAACTTAAGTTCCCAAATTTGGTGGATTACAGTTAGTGCTCATAACTATCATCAAAGTAACCAGCACTAGAAAATAGCGGCATCTCTAGATTTCATCCTCAAGGCTCTTGGTAAGCTTCTCCGTATTTAGCTATAAAGATCTGAAAAAGATCTAAGTTAGGCTACCCGCAACCTGGCCTCTGTGGGCAATAGCTGCTTTGATGTTGATCTTCTGATGAGCAAACCAGAGTGAGACGTGAAGAGGATTTACTTAATGAGGACATTTGTGAAAAAATTACATTGGCTGTGTAATTATCTCTCCCACCCTTACTCAGCTAGAAGTACGTTTTTTGCGATCATCGGGTAGTGCTCGTATTACAAATTGAAAGTAAAAGTTTTCACTTGCACGCTGAACCGATGCACGCAAAAAGCCAAAGTTAGAATACCACGATCGTGTTAACATATTCTCCCATAGAAGTCAATGGTTATACAGATATATAGGAATATATATTTAACATATTTAGAACATATTCCCCTTTGTGAAGAACATTGGAATGTGAAATATTTACAGTAAACACACAGTATAACACTTTATTAAAAAAATATTATTTTTCGTATTTTCATCTACTTGACTTGACATATGTATACTTATCTTTATATATGTCAGTAAATCCATACAGTACACACTCTTTGACTTATATGGTTTTACGTATCAGGACATAATAACAATCATCTAGTCTTTAGTAGGTCTTAAAATTAGGTAAATACAACCTCAGATGAACAACAACACATGACATATTACACTGTGTCAAAAAAGAAAAAAGCCAAAATGGAGAAGCCATGTGTGAAAAACTAAATACACTTTATGATTCAATAGCTTGTAGAACCACTGTTGGCAGCAATAACTTGAAGTAATTATTTTTGTTATGACTTTATCAGTCTCTCACATTGTTGTGGAGGAATTTTTGCCCACTCTTCTTTACAATGTCTGGACATAGCCTGGACCATTGCAATACCTTGATTCTTTTTTTAGCCATTCTGTTTTAGATTTGCTGGTGTGCTTGGGATCATTGTCCTGTTGCATGTCCCAATTTCAGCCAAGCTTTAGCTGTTGGACAGATGGCCTCACATTTGACTTGATTTGAGAATACTTTTGTATACAGAGGAGTTCATGGTCGGCTCAATGACTGCAAGGTGCCCAGGTCCTGTGGCTGCCAAACAAGACCAAATCATCACCCCTCCACCACCCTGCTTGACAGTTAGTATTAGGTGCTTGTGCTGATATGCTGTGTTTGGTTTTCGCAAAACATGGCACTGAGCATTATGACTAAACATCTCCACTTTAGTCTCGTCTGTTCAAAGGACATTGTTCCAGAAGTATTGTGGTTTGTTCAGATGCAACTTTGCAATCCTAAGCAGTGCTGCCATGTTCTTTCTCCTAGCAACCCATCCATACAAACAATACTTGTTCAGTCTTTTTCTAATTGTTCTGTCATGAACTTTAACATTTAACATGCTAACTGAGGTCTGTAGAGTCTGAGATGTAACTCTTGTTTTTTTTGCAATTTCTCTGAGCATTGCATTGTCTGACCTTGGGGTGAATTTGCTGGGATGTCCACTCCTTGGAATATTGGCAACTATCTTGAATGCTTTCCACTTGTGAGTAATCTTTCTCACTGTCAGAACTATAAGATTTACACCACTACTGAACCAAAAGCACAAGAAATGTTGGCTCCAATATACTCAAAATCATATAAATAAGCCACAGACGATTTGGGATTCTGTTCTGTGGAGCAATGAAACAAAACTGGAACTTTTCGGATCAGCTGTATGTCTGGTGGAAGAAGTATGAACACTCTGCTTACAGTTAAGCATGGTGGTGGCTCGGTCATGCTCTAGGGGTGCTTTGCATCCTTCTGGCACTGGAAACCTGCAGCGTGTGGAAGGCAAGATGGATTCATTGAAGTATCAGGAAATACCATCTGTGAGGAAGCTGAAGCGTGGGACCTTCCAAAAGGACAATGATCCCAAGCATTCCTAAAATTCCACCAAGAATTCCTGGAAGATTCTACAGTGGCAATCCCAGTCACCTAATTTGAATCCCATAAAAAAACTCTGGTGGGATTTGAAGAAGGCGGTTGCAACACACAAACTCAATAATATTACTGAACTGGAGGCCATTGCTCATGAGAAATGGGCTAAGATTCCTCAGGAACACTGCCAGAACTGGTGTCTGGCTATGCATCTCATTTGCAGCAGGTCATTACAGCAAAAGGGTGCTCTACTAAGTACTAAAGATCCTGATCGCTTCCAGACACTTTCCGGTTATTGCAGTGATGCATCGACATCAAGGCATCCTGCAATAACCATTTTTAGCCATCCGATGAGAGGCCCTCTCTGCACCGGACATCAATGGCCGGTGTCGTTGGTGGGTGGGAGCCGATGTGGGAGGCGGGTGGGCGGCCTTTGATGGCTTCAAGTAGGAAGTGGGGGGCGGTATCGGGGGCAGGGTCTTCGGGGCACGGGGGGCGGCGGGCGGGTGCGTGCATGGGGAGGGAGCGGGTGGGAACCGCTACACTACGGAAAATTTAAGTTGCAATAAGTGGGAGAGAGGGGGGAGGGAATGCATACATATATCATCTAAGTGATCTGGGAGGGGGAAGGGTGGGGGGTTGGTCTTGGGGGGGAAGCTACACTACAGAAAAAACTAGTAAAAATACAAAAATAAATCTATTTTTGGTAAACTGGGTACTGGCAGACAGTTGCCAGAACCCAAGATGGCTCCCAATAAGGTAGAGGGGGAGGGTTAAAGAGCTGTTTGGGGGGGCATCAGGGAGGTTGGGGGCTAAGGGGGGATCCTAAACAGCAGCATATGTAAATATGCTTCAAAAAATAAAAAAACAATTGAAATATACCTTTTATTTTACTTTCTGCCAGTACTTAAGATGGCAGGGACAATTGTGGGGTGGGGGAGGGAAGAGAGCTGTTTGGGAGGGATCAGGGGGTCTAATGTGTCAGGTGGTAGGCTGCTCTCTACACTAAAGCTCAAATTAACCCTTCAAGCATCCCTACAAGTTCACCAAATTAACCTCTTCACTGCTAGATATAATATTTGTGTGGTGCGCAGTGGCTTTTAGCACCCTTCTAATTACCAAAAAGCAATGCCCAAGCCATATATGTCTGCTATTTCTGAACAAAGGGGATCCCAGAGAAACATGTATAACCATGTATGCCATAATTGCACAAGTTGTTTGTAAATAATTTTGTGAAAAAATAAGTTTGTGAAAAAATTTGTGAAAAAGTGAACGATTTTTTTTATTTGATCACTTTTGGCGGTGAAATGGTGGCATAAAATATACCAAAATGGGCCTACATCAATACTTTGGGATGTCTTCTAAAAAAAAATATATACACGTCAAGGAATATTCAGGGATTCCTGAAAGATATCAGTGTTCCAATGTAACTAGCGCTAATTTTGAAAAAAAGTGGTTTGGAAATAGCAAAGTGATACTTGTATTTAATGCCCTATAACTTGCAAAAAAAAGCAAAGAACATGTTAACATTGGGAATTTCTAAACTCAGGACAAAATTTAGAAACTAATATAGCATGGTTGTTTTTTGGTGGTTGTAGATGTGTAACAGATTTTGGGGGTCAAAGTTAGAAAAAGTGTGTTTTTTTTCCATTTTTTCCTCATATTTTATAAAAATTTTTATAGTAAATTATAAGATACTAGTCCTAAAGCTCGTTCACACAGGCCATTTTTTGCAGTACAGCGGTCCCACCCCTTGCTCTCTCTCTCCCCCTCTCTTTTGCTCTCTCACCCCCTCTCTTTTGTGCTCTCTCTTCCCCTCCCTTTTGCGCTCTCTCCCCCTCCCTTTTGCGTTCCATCTTGCTCCACCTCTCTTTTGCTCTCTCTCTCCCCCCTCTCTTTTGCTCCCTCTCTCTCCCACTCTCTTTTGCTCTCTCTCCTCCTCTCTTTTGCACTCTCTCTCCCCCCTCTCGTTTACACTCTCTCTCTCCCCCCTCTCTTTTGCATTCTCTCTTTTGCGCTCTCTCTCTCCCCCCTAATTTGTGCCCTCTCCCTCCCCCTCTCTTTTGCGCTCTCTCTCCCCCTCTTTTGCGCTCTCTCTCTCCCCCTCTCTTTTGTGCGCTCTCTCTCCCCCACTCTCTTTTGCTCCCTCTCTCCCCCTCTCTTTTGCTTTCTCTCCCCCCTCTCTTTTGCTCTCTCTCCCCCTCTCTTTTGCACTCTCCCCCCTCTCTTTTACGGACTCTCAACCCCCTCTCTTTTGCGTTCTCTCTCTCTCTTTTGTGCTCTCTCTCTCCCCCCTCTTTTGCGCACTCTCTCCCCCTCTCTTTTGCGCTCTCTCTCTCCCTCTTTTGCTGTCTCTCTCCCTCTCTTTTGCTCTTTCTCCTCTAGTTTGCTCTCTCTCTCCTCTCTTTTGCTGTCTCTCTCCCTCTCTTTTGTGCTCTCTCCCCCTCTCTTTTGCACTCTCTCCCCCTCTCTTTTGTGCTCTCTCCCCTCTCTTTTGCGCTTTCTCCCCCTCTATTTTGCACTCTAATTCCCTTCTCTTTTGTGCTCTCTCTCTCTTTTGCGCTCTCTCCCCCCTCTCTTTTGCGCTCTCTCCCCCCTCTCTTTTGCGCTCTCTCCCCCTCTCTTTTGCGCTCTCCCCCCCCTCTCTTTTGTGCTCTCTCCCCCCCTCTCTTTTGCGCTCTCTCCCCACTCTCTTTTGTGCTCTCTCCCCCTCTCTTTTGCGCTCTCTCCCCCTCTTTTGCGCTCTCTCCCCCTCTCTCTTTTGTGCTCTCTCCCCCCTGTCTTTTGCGCACTCTCCCTCCTCTCTTTTGCGCTCTCTCCCCCCTCTCTTTTGCGTTCTCTCCGCACTCTCCCCCCCTCTCTTTTGCGCACTCTCCCCCTCTCTTTTGCGCACTCTCCCCCCTCTCTTTTGCGCACTCTCCCCCCTCTCTTTTGCTGTCTCTCTCCCCCCCTCTCTTTTGCTGTCTCTCTCCCCCTCTCTTTTGTTTTCTCTCTCTCCCTCTCTCTTTTGCTGTCTCTCTCTCCCTCTCTCTTTTGCTGTCTCTCTCTCCCTCTCTCTTTTGCTGTCTCTCTCTCCCTCTCTCTTTAGCTGTCTCTCTCTCCCTCTCTCTATCCACCCTCTTCTTCTCTCTCTATTCCCCCCTCTTTAGAGCTCTATGTCTCTCTGCATCTGGCCACGCCCGCATCATGCCAGGCGCCGCCCACTTCACACCCGGCCACGCCAACTCCGCACCTGCCGGCCACGCCCACTCCACCACACGACACCAGGTCAGTTGTAAGGCCAGGTGTGTTTGTCCTCGCGCACAGTCTCTACTGCGCATGACAGCTTTGGACAAACACACTTGGCCTTTTATTATAAAGGATGATGAAAATAATGGTATCTTTAGAAATTCCATTTAATGGCGAGAAAAACTGTATATAATATGTGTGGGTAGGCTACAGTAAATGAGTAAGAGGAAAATTACAGCTAAACACAACACCGCAGAAATGTAAAAACAGCCCTGGTCCTTAAGGGAAGGAAATTGAAAAATTGCATTGTCCTTAAGGGGTTAACAAAATCCATTGTTTGCTTATTTATCTGTTAACTCTGCCTCTGTGTAAATATGATCATTGATTGTATCCAATAGATGTCAGAATTATATGAATATTCGTTAATAGATTACATTCATGTAACTTGCATTGTGGTAAAGCATATGAACAGGGGCATTGCTTGGCTTAGGCCCTCTAGACCTGTGCCTAAGTCAACAGGAATTTAAGGGGACACATCTTGAAGAACAGCTTAGTTTCTTGATGCAGTGCAAATTCCAAACGTTTCAGGTAGTTTTATGTGTGTCTGGCAGGAATGGATGAATAAATAACTGTTCTGTACATTTGTGAGCAACATATATGAAGTTAATATTAGCTAGACTTGGTGTATTTACGGAAGTTTGGGGAGAAGCAGATTTCTCAGTGCTTAGGGCAGCACTAATGATGACTCTGATATAAAGCTACTAACTACATAACTGAAAGGCCATCACTGCTTATGATGGTTACAATATTGCTAGGTAAACACTTCTACTCACTTTATTTTAGTCAAAGATATGTTGTATTTAGATGCATGGTAAGATGCCTTAGGCCAGAGAAATCTACAGTTAGAATACATATAGGGGTAAATTTATCAAATGTCGGACAGACATGATCCACTGTAGCAGATCATGTCCTCCCGACATCGATAAATTCTGACAGCATACGCTGTCTGCATTTATCATTGCACAAGCATTTCTGGTGAAATACTTGTGCAATGCTGCCCCTGCACATTCGCGGACAATCGGCCGCTAGCAGGGGGTGTCAATCATCCCGATCGTATCCGATCGAGATGATTACAGTCCA
Source organism: Bombina bombina (assembly GCF_027579735.1). NCBI lineage: Eukaryota > Metazoa > Chordata > Amphibia > Anura > Bombinatoridae > Bombina > Bombina bombina. Next base: position 501,157,364 of record NC_069502.1, read on the forward strand.
CCACATCAAAAAGTGGCAGAGTAGTTAAGGAGCAGCGGCCTTACGACCGCTTCTTCTTAACTTATGTTTCTGGCGACCCTGACACTTGTGCGTAAACAGCAACATACGCTGCATGATAAACCTATCCCATAGACTTAAGTATCAGTTACTGCATAGTCAATATTATAATTTTCCCAAATGACAAAACTCTGTACATAAATCGTACTCACTTCTCATTTACTGATAGGAAATACATAGCTACATCTAGATTGAAAGTGCAATAGTAGTAGAAAATGCTACTAGAAATGAATGTGTTTAGAATATTTAACTGTGATAGAAATAAAAATTAATCCATAGCTACTTTAAAAACAGCATTGATATTATAATTACTTCCCATTTAATTACATTTCTTACAGAACAAAGTGTTACCTTACTATTTCTGTGAAGAATGTCATTTTGGAGTAGAGAATTCAATATAACTCAACTCAAAATTATTTTTTGGGGATATTAAATGCAACATATTGCATGAAGCAAAAATTACTCCATAATAAATAGTCATTAAAATTAGAACAAATAAAACATTTGTAATACATTTTTTTGTTGATTGCTGTTCAGTGGCAAACTGTGTTAAATCAAGTTTGAGAAACCAACACTTCTAACATTATCATTACTAACATTTACAATGTATGCATGTCGGGTTCCAGGGGCATATTTTAGCCTAGGTAAACAAGGCACTTGCCTAGGGCAGCAGTTGGGGGGGCAGCACATTTTGAATCTCTGTTGGGAGGGGCAGGTGACTTAACTAGCACTAACTGTCTGGCATGGATTGAGCAGCTTTAGTGGGAAACTGTTAAGATTGCTGGTGGATATATCTGTAAGAAGTTTATAGTAACTTACTTTAGAGACATATAAAGGGAGATTTTGCCCAAGGAGCTAACATTCTAGGTGGGTATAATTAAAATCTTCGCATGGAGCTTACAGTGTAGAGGTAACTCTTAACCTTATTTATTTAGCTATTGTCTTTAGTTTTGTTGGCTTTCGGCACTTAGTTTTGTGTTTGGGGAAGTTTTTCCCCCCAAGAAATGTGTGTTTGGCTATAAGAAGAGGTGATAGAACCAACTCTTCAAAAGAATACACATATAGCATATCAACTGGGAGAACAGCACATATACAATTAAAATATAGCTTTTATATTTTAAATAAAATTAGGAAAAATTAACTAAAAACACACTTAGGTACTTTACGTAGTATATGTAATCAGTAACTAAAAGGAAATTGCCGTACTGGAGTGTGGGTATATAGTAAGGGACTTGCCTGAATCTGCAGGGGGCGGAGTTGCAATGCTGAATACAGAGAGCGCATTGTTCTCCACATTCAGCGAGGTCTGTCGGACCTGATCCGCACTGTCGGATCAGGTCCGACAGACTTTTGATAAATAGGCCTCATGCACTGCTTATAAGTAAAAATTGTAGCCAGGCTTGTTGATTAAGTATTGGATATTGAGATACTTGTACATTAAATAAACCAAAAGTAAAGTAAACCTGTCAAATCAGTCCCTACTTAAGCAAAAGTTACACTTGGCGTCTGCTAGTAACACATAGTATAAATTATTATACTACAGTAAAGGTAAAGTAGCCTAAGGCTTTCTAAAAACACAGGAGCTCCTAAGACTCCTCACCAATGCCCTAGCGTCGCTAACATGTTTCGCTTTTTCAATAGGTCAATAGGGTTCAATACACAGCACCTATACCCTTCCTTATTTAGTGATTTAATTAGGGATTGGGGCTCTAGTATATTTAAGGAGTGCCATTGGTAACATTTCAAGTTACAAATCTATGTTTGGGCCTGACTAAAAATATTATTGCCAAAAAAGGCCTAAAACCTGAGGGGCAGCAGAATTTTAAATACCTAGGGCAGCACAAAACCTATATACGCTACTGAGGGGTGCCAATTGTCCGATATTGAACCCGTCAAACATTTCAACCGGCAGTTCAATAAAATCTGCACAAATAAACTGGACACTTAAAGGGATTACAAGTTCAAAAATGAAACGTGCATAGGTATATTTACATTTTAAATATAAGCATTTTTGAAATATACTTTTATTAGCAAAAACGCTTCTAGTACAAGTTATTACTGTTTATCAGTGGCATACGCACATATGCTGTGGGTCTGTGCACTACTATTCTATTTTTCAGATAGAAGTAATTTGGAAATGTTTTTTAAATTGTGTTCTCTATTATCAAATGTGCTTTGTTTTCTTGTTATTCTTTGTTGAAGAGGTACCTAGATAGGTAGCATGCACATGCTTTAAGTACTACATGACAGGAAGTGGTGCTGCCATCTAGTGCTCTTCCTAATGTACAACATTGTTGCAAAACTGCTGCCATATAGTGCTGCCGAAATGTGCACACCCCTGAGATTTCCTCACTTCTTTTCAACAAAGGAAAACAAGAAAACAAAGAAAATATGATAATAGAAGTAAACAGGAAAGTTGTTTAAAGTTGTATGTTCTATCTATAGTTTTAGGTTTTATGTCCCTTTTAAGGGACAGTCAAAACCAGATTTTTTGTTGATTTAAAAGATAGATAATCCCTTAATTACCTATTCCCCAGTTTTGCATAACAAATACAGCTATATTAATACACTTTTTACCTCTGTTATTACCTAGTATCTAAACTTCTGCAGACTGCCCCCTTATTTCAGTTATTTTGACAAACTTGGATTTTAGCCAATCAGTGCTTACTCCTAGGTAACTTCACGTGCATGAGCTCAATGTTATCTATATGAAACACATGAACTAACGCCCTCCAGTGGGGAAAAACTGTCAAAATGCATTTGGATTAGAGGTGGCCTTCAAGGTCTAAGAAATAAGCATATGAACCTCCTAGATATAGCTTTCAACTAAGAATACCAAGAGAACAAAGCAAAATTGGTGATAAAAGTAAATTGGAAAGTTATTTAAAATTGCATGCCCTATTTGAATCATGAAAGGTTTTTTTGGACTTTACTGTCCCTTTAATCACATTAGACAGTAATACATTTTGAGTCAATTTGCATGTTTTACTTTCAAACTGGCCACATATAGTTAGTTTCTGTGTAGGTGTGCAGCCAAAAGACTGAGAACATTCTTATCGTTTTTGCATATTTACATAGTTTAAGTGTAAGTAAACTGGAAATTCTTGTTATATCATAATTGTAATTCAGGTGATATAGCCAAAGAAGAGATGTTTTCTAATGGCTTGGAATAGCAGATGAGGCAGCCAATAACAATCCATACTGTATGTGACATTTTTGCACTTTTAAAAGGACAGTCTACTACAGAATTGTTATTGTTAAAAAAGATAGATAATCCCTTTATTACCCATTCCCCACTGTTATATTAACCCCTTAATGACCAGACCATTTTTCAATTTTCTTACCCTTAAGGACAAGGGCTATTTTTACATTTCTGCAGTGTTTGTGTTTAGCTGTAATTTTCCTCTTACTCATTTACTGTAACCATTATTTATATATATACCGTTTTATATATATATATATATATATATATATATATATATATATATATATATATATATATATATATACCGTTTTTCTCGCCATTAAATGGACTTTCTAAAGAAACCATTATTTTTATCATATCTTATAATTTACTATAAAAAAATGATAAAATATGAGGGGAAAAATGGGAAAAACACACTTTTTCTTACTATGACCCCCAAAATCTGTTACACATCTACGACCACCAAAAAATCACCCATGCTAAATAGTTTCTAAATTTTGTCCTGATTTTAGAAATACCCAACGTTTACATGTTCTTTGCTTTTTTTGCAAGTTATAGGGCAATAAATACAAGTAGCACTTTGCTATTTCCAAACCACTTTTTTTCAAAATTAGCGCTAGTTACATTGCAACACTGATATCTGTCAGAAATCCCTGAATATCCCTTGACATGTATATATATATATTTTTTTAGAAGACAACCCAAAGTATTGATCTAGGCCCATTTTGGTATATTTCATGCCACCATTTCACTGCCAAATGCGATCAAATAAAAAAAAAATTCACTTTTTCACAAATTTTGTCACAAACTTTAGGTTTCTCACTGAAATTATTTAAAAACAGTTGTGCAATTATGGCACAAATGGTTGTAAATGCTTCTCTGGGATCCCCTTTGTTCAGAAATAACAGACATATATGGCTTTGGCGTTGCTTTTTGGTAATTAGAAGGTCGCTAAATGCCGCTGTGCACTACACGTGTATTATGCCCAGCAGTGAAGGGATTAATTAGGGAGCTTGTAGGGAGCTTGTAGGGTTAATTTTAGCTTTAGTGTAGTGTAGTAGACAACCCAAAGTATTGATCTAGGCTCATTTGGTAAATTTGATGCCACCATTTCACCGCCAAAAGCGATCAAATAAAAAAAATTGTTTACTTTTTTAATAATTTTTTCACAAACTTTAGGTTACTCACTGAAATTATTTACAAACAAAATTATGGCACAAATGGTTGTAAATGCTTCTCTGGGATCCCCTTTTTTCAGAAATAGCAGACATATATGGCTTTGGCATTGCTTTTTGGCAATTAGAAGACCGCTAAATGCCGCTGCGCACCACACTTGTATTATGCCCAGCAGTGAAGGGGTTAATTAGGTAGCTTGCAGAGAGCTTGCAGGGTTAATTGTAGCTTTAGTGTAGAGATCAGCCTCCCACCTGACACATCCCACCCCCTGATCCCTCCCAAACAGCTCTCTTCCCTCCCCCACCCCACAATTGTCCACGCCATCTTAAGTACTGGCAGAAAGTCTGCCAGTACTAAAATAAAAGGTGTTTATTTTTTTTATTTTTTATTTTTTAAATATTTATTCAGCTGTGATGGACTGCTGCCTTATCCCCCAACGTCCCTGATCCCCCCCCAAATAGCTCTCTAACCCTCCCCCTGCTACCTATATGCCACCATCTTGGGTACTGCCAGTACCCAGTTTTCCCCCAAAAACAAAGTTTATTTTTTATTTTTTGTTTTCAATACCCCCACCCCCTCCCAGATCCTTTTAGATGTAATATTTATATTGGGGTTTTTCCCCCACTCCCTCTCACTTCATGGATCATTGGTGGCAGTGGTTGCTGCCCGCGCGCCCCCGCAGGCACCCTCCAGCACGCTCCCGGGATCCATTGTCACTAACTGCAGGACATACCTGGTACGTCAGTTGTCATTAAGGGTGTGATGAAAGTGGGAAGTGACGTCAGCAGATTGGGGGCGGGGCTTAGGTCCGTTTGTATGTGTCGCAGTTACTTAGTGAGATCAATGCTACCAGATGTATATTTCCACGCTCTACAATACAATAGAGTTGTACCATCTTTGCTGTGTCCTGCATGTGTCCTGCATCTCATGACATGGTGTCAGAAGTTCTTGCCTGCGCTTCTGTTTCCTGATCAATGACGATGTCAAAGTTTACCCCACCTGAGCCTTTTGATTTCTCTCAGCCTGCAGCTTGGCCCATATGGCGTCAGCGGTTTCAGCGCTTCAGGTTTGCTTCCAAGCTGGACAAGGAGAGTGGTGAAGTACAAGTTAATTCTCTTTTATACTCTATGGGGAAAGATGTGGAGCCAGTGTTCAATGCTTTTACTTTCCAAGAAGCTGAAGAATTTGACTTTGAAATAGTTATGAATAAACTCAGTGCCCACTTTGTGCCCAAAAGAAATGTGATTCATGAGAGGGCTTGTTTTCACAAATGTGCTCAGCGTGTGTGAGAATCTGTGGAGTCATTTGTGCACAGCCTGTATGAACTAGCTGAATTCTGTGAGTTTGGTGTTGCTAAAGAACAGCAAATCAAAGACAGAATAGTCATTGGAATTGCAGATGCTGAAGTCTCACTGAAGCTACAGTTAGAGTCTGATTTAAAATTAGATGGGGCTATTAGGATGGCCCACCAGAGTGAACTGGTGAAAAAGCAAAGTGCTGATCTGAGGTCTAAGAGTATTGTGGATGAAGTGCAGCAGTTCAGGAGAGCTGCTAGTGAAAGGCACAGTGTGAGCGGTAGACCTAAGACAACAGATAGGCCTAGAAGTGGATGGGCGCAGCATGCCCGATGCACACGGTGCAACCGTGCCTATGATCAGAGTGTCATATGCCCTGCTAAAGACAAAAGATGTAGAAAATGTAACGGGATGGGCCAAGTGGTGTGTAAGACTGAATATATTAAGGAGATGCAGGTGGATAGCGACCAGGAGGGTCAAGAAGTGTCCTTTGTGGAGTCTGTTGTTGAACGTCCGGGTTCAGAAGATGATTGGAGGGTTACTCTTACTGTGATGGGAGCCTAAAGTTGCCTTTAAGATTGACCCAGGAGCAGACATCACTGTAATGTCCCTTGCAGCATTCATAAAACTGCCTCGACAGCCCCAGCTGGCAAAAGTTACAACAAAAGTTCATGGTGGCCGGATTTATTGTGCGGGAAAAATTCTTGCCAGCTGCAAGTACAAGCAAAGGAAATTCAGCATTTGGGTGCATGTGATTAGAGGTCAGTGTGTTAACAATTTATTGAGCAGAAAAGCAGCCTGTGTTTTGGCCTAGTAGCCAGAGTGAATGAAATCTCAGAAGATATGTTTGGTGAATTGGGCCTACTGAATTGCAACCTAGTCCGCATATCACTTAAAGGTGACGTAGTCCCATACAGCATTACCACTCCCTGTAGAATTCCATTCCCGCTCATGCCTTAAGTGGAGAAGGAGCTTCTGCGTATGAAGAATATGGGGGTTATTGAAGAGGTTGTTGAAGCAACTGACTGGTGTTCCCCCATTGAAAAGGCTGAATGAGGCGGTGAAGAGAGATATGTGCTGCCGACACTTGAAGACATAGCTCCGAAATTGGCTGGGGCGAAGTTCTTCTCTACATTGGATGCTTTTAGCGGCTTCTGGCAGATACCTCTAGATCCAAAGTGCCGCAAGCTGACTACCTTCATCACACCGGTAGGTTGGTTTTGCTTCTGAAGACTCCCCTTCAGGATATCCTCTGCTCCTGAAAACTTTCAAAGAGAAATAAGTTCTCTCCTAAGAGACCACTGGGCACGGCAGTCGTCATAGACGATATCTTGGTGTATGGGTCTACATTGGAGGAACATGATCAGCGACTGAGCTGCGTGCTGCAGACTATTTAGAGAGTCCGGGCTGAAGTTAAATAAAGAGAAATGCCATTTTAGGAAAGCTGAGTTATGTTACTTTGGGCATATCATCAATTTGGATGGCATCAAGTCAGACCCCGAGAAAATTTGTGCTATTGAACAGATGAAAAGTCCTTCTGATGTACATGAGCTGAGACAAATATTGGGCCTTGTATATTATGTGGGCAGGTTCCTCCCAGATTTATCCACTATACTACACCCTATCACAGAGTTGCTAAAGAAAGATGTTGCCTGGGTCTGGGAACCTTCACAGGAAGAATATTTTATGCAGGTCAAGTCCCTGCTGGGGTCTGCCCCAATGTTGGGGTTCTACGACCCTTCCAAAAAGACTGTGGTTAGTGCTGATGCGAGCAGTTATGGGTTAGGGGCCGCCCTCCTGCTGCTGAATGAGAACAAACTACAGCCCATCGCCTACTGTTCCCGTACACTGACAGCTGCTGAGTAAAAATACGCCCACAGCACTCACAGTTTGGGCCTGTGAGCGCTTTCAGCGTTACCTAGTGGGTTTAGAGAAATTTAGTCTGGAGACTGACCATAAACCGCTAGTCCCTCTAATCAACTCCTATGATATTGACAAAACACCCCTAAGATGCCAGAGACTTCTAATGAGGCTGCTCAGGTTCAACGTTCAGGCAGTGCATGTGCCAGGGAAACAACTGGTTGTGGCGGATACACTGTCCAGGCTCCCACTGGCTGCTGCTGAAGAGTCTTCAACGGAATCAGATGTGAAAGTGCATGTAGATTCAGTTCTGGCCTCCAAGTCCATCTCTGCAGGGAAGCTAGAACAAATAAAGAAAGAGACATATTTAAATACAGACCTTCAAGAAGTTATAAAGTACATAAAAGAAGGGTGGCCCGAGAGTCGGGAAGCCTGGATGTCTTTAAATTCTTACCAGTCAGAGAGGTTGCAGCTCACGGAGCTGGATGGGTTGGTGCTGTTCCAGGACCGCATTGTTATTCCTGTCAGCATGAGGCAGGAGATGTCAAACAGGATTCATAATGGCCACTTAGGCATTACAAAGTGCAGAGAAAGGGCAGCTATGGCAGTATGGTGGCCTGAGATCAGTTCCGACATTGCAAGTCATGTGTCTAAATGTGCCTTTTGCCAGGAACACTGGCCTACTCAGAGAAGGGAGCCCTTGATTTCTACTCCGCTGCCTGCAAGCTCATGGCAGAAAATAGCTGCTGATTTGTGCGAACTGCATGGAAAAAATTCTGATGCTAGGACGCCAGATTTGCACCACCTTACCCTCTGTGGATGTCTTCCAGCCAACCAGCTCTATTCCTCGAGACAAAGTCCTTAGGGGGGATGATGAGGCAAAAAGGGGCTATCGATTCTTCTACGACAGGAGACATTCTGTGAGGCCCTTGCAGGAGCTGAATGCGGGGCAAAGTGTCAGAATTAAACTGGATGATGAGAAGAAATGGAAGACGCCTGCTACGGTAATTGGACGCTCTCCAGAACCAAGGTCTTATGTAGTCCTTACTGATGGAGGGACAGTTACACGCCGTAATCGAAAACATCTTCAGCCTGTACCTGAGAGTTTGGAATTGGATGCCTCAGTACCACCGCCGCTAGGATCCCCTGTTTTAAAAGGGGTGCCTTCCCCTCAGCAAAATCACAGCGGGGATATGTCTTTGCCTCCAGCAGACTCTCAATCACCTTCTTCTGTATCAGAGGACAGTTCATGTAGAGTTACATCAAGTGGAAGAGTGGTGAAACTAGTTTTAATCTATGCTTCAGCGCAATTGTTGTTGTTATTATATCCTCTGTGTATAAGGCACTCCCACCAGTGGTCTCCAACCAATGAGAATAGCTTATACGGGTTTAAAAGTCCCTGTATTACACCTTTCTGGAGATTGACAAAGGCCCTGACTGGGCTGAAACGCGTTGCTCCTCCCACTACAAGTTACCTGATGCCACACAACTATCGCAGACCGGCTTCTGTGTTTGTTTCAAATTTGAGCGGAATAACCCAGGGAAATCCGGTATCGCTTTAAAGGCTCACCCGGCTCCGCTACAGCTCGCCAACAGGGATTTTTCACCACTGCGGAAACCAAGTCATGGTGTAAGTAAAAGGGAACACCTTAATTTTGGTTTTCTGCTTCTGTTTGATTTGGATCCATTTGTTGTTCCAGCTCCACTTTACTTCTCAAGAAATCAGCTGTGGATGCCGATTACTTTCGTTCTGGATTTCATCGTCTGGATTAGCTTCAGGGTCCATTTTTGTCTCTGTCACTTTTAATTGTTGTTTTTCTTTATGATGCAACACTGATATTTGCTGTTTTTTCTTGATGCTATACTGATATTCGCTATTTTTGTATCAAGCCCTTGTTTGTTACATTGTCACATGTTTTTCGTCAGTTTTAAATCTTTGTTACAAATTTATCATTATTTGCTGATAAGTTTTTTTTATGTTTTTTATGTGCTTATTGTATTAATACATTTTACATTGTATTTTATTACTGGGGCCAAGTAATTTAGACTTTGTGTATCTTGACCTGTATCACAGTACATCCTACCACTATTTTTAGCCGCATTCGTTGCAGCGCCAAGGTTTTTTTGAAGATCTTGTTCCAATTTGGGACAGGTTGTTTAAAATTCACACTATCTGGTTTTGCTGTGGAGATAGGGGTTTCTCCATTTTTTCCTTGGTTTAATAGTGCTTTTCCAGCGCAGGGTTACACTCCCTTTTGTTTCTGAGACTGCCCCTTTGCACACGTAACAAACTTTGACTTCCAGTTAGTTTCAATTTAATTATAAATAGCTTTTAATTAATCTTTTCATGCAAAAAAATAAACAAAAATATGTGTGTGTGTGTTACATGTGCAAACTGATACCTGCTGCTCACTGGCTAAGTGGGACAACTCCCAAAGGAAGAATATTTGGTTTATTCTGAGAAGAAAATCTATTTTTTTAAGCCAAAGCATTTTAATACAGTCTGACATTTCTCTTCTACATAAACGATTTTGAGTACGTTAACTAAAAAACACAAGCGTTTACGTAATACAGAATGAAAGGATGAACATAAAATTGCATACATAATATATAATATTTTGTATTTATAATGAAAACTGGAGTTGCTTTTTGTGCAAGACACTCATTACAAGTATGTTTATGTTCTAATGAAAAGTTACATAGTTTAAAGGCATAGGAAAACCAAAATTCATCTTGCGTGATTCAGATAGAGCATATAATTAATACACTTTTAAATTCACTTCTTCTATTTTCAAATGTACTCTGTTTTCTTGATATCCATTGTTAAAAGAGACTATGGGGCCTATTTAACAAAGGTCTATCTGACCTGATCCGACAGTATGGGTCAGGTCCGACAGACCTCGTTGAATGCGGAGAGCAATACGCTCTCCGTATTCAGCATTGCACCAGCAGCTCTTATGAGCTTCTGGTGCAACGCCGCCCCCTGCAGATTAGCGGCCAATCGTCCGCCAGCAGGTGGGTGTCAATCAACCAGATCGTACTCGATGTCTGTCCGAACAGGTTATGGAGCAGCGGTCTTTAGACCGCTGCTTCATAACTGGTGTTTCTGGTGATCCTGCAGGCTCGCTAGAAACACGGGCCCTCAAGCTCCTTCCGGAGCTTGATAAATGGGCCCCTATGTATATATCCTACACTAGTAGAAGATAGCTGGTAATTGGTGCCTGCACAACGTTGTCTCTTGTGATTAGATGATTGGATGTGTTCAGCTAGCTATCAGTATTGCACTGATGCTCCTTTAGCAAAGGATATCAAGGTAATGATATCAAGTAAAGTTGTTTAAAATTGTTTGGTCTATCTAAATCCTGAAAGAAAAAAATGGGTTTCATGTCCCTTTAATTTTCAAATATTTTCTGTGCAGTTATTCATGCAGAATGTGCAGTTAGAACATTTCAAGTCTTCCTGACAAACACCATACCACTGGAAATATGTAGCAGCCAAGTTTACAGAAATCCCATAATACATTAGCACAATCTCCCTTTCTTCCTTAAGAACTGACACCTCCAATTTGTCTTGTAATCAGAGGCACTAACCTCTTAAAAAATAATAATTGCATCATTATTCAAGATACAGAAAAGTTATTTGGGAGAAGAAAGGACATTATTTAATTGCTAAATATATATTAAGAAATCTTAATAATCAGCATGGGTTCTATCTATCTATTTATTTATTATTATTATTATTATTATTATTATTATTATTCTTTATTTCTAAAGTGCCAACATATTCCACAGCACTGATCTATTTAATATCATATTACCTATTTGCTAATTTATGAGTGTTTAGATTATCTTATAATGAATCATAAACCCTACAAGTACAGGGAAATTGGAGGTGCACCATACAGCACTGCAGCAACCCTACTTTTCAACAAAAGATGTCAAGAGAACAAAGAAAATTTGCTAATAGAAGTAAATTAGAAAGATGTTTTAAATTTCATGCTATATTTGAATCACTAAAGAAAAAAAAACATAATTTATGTAAGAACTTACCTGATAAATTAATTTCATTCATGGTGGCAAGAGTACATGAGCTAGTGACATATGGGATATACATTCCTACCAGGAGGGGGCAAAGTTTCCCAAACCTCAAATGCCTATAAATACACCTCCCACCTCCTTCATACCTCAGTTTAAGGTATAGCCAAGTTAGTGAGGTGTAAAAAGGAGTGAAAGTATAAAAAAAGAGGAACAGGATAAATAAAGTGCTTTATATAAAAAAAAAAAACATAACCTCAAAAACCTGAAAGAAATTAAATATCAGGTAAGTTCTTACATAAATTTTGTTTTCTTTCATATAGGTGGCAAAAGTCCATGAGCTAGTGACATATTGGATATAATACCCAAGATGTGGAAGTCCACGAGTAACTAGAGAGGGAGGGATGAAATAAAAACAACTATTTCCACTGAGAAGTTAAATCCAAAAAAATAATTAACAGCTAGATTACGAGTTTTTCGTTTTGAGCTGTGCGGTGCTAACAAGCAGTTTTCTCTCACCGCTCACTTTCCTACAGCGCTGGTATTACAGGTTTTTACAAACCCGGCGTTAAAAGGCAAGAAGTGAGCGTTGAGCAACATTTTTCTCCTTACCGCACTCCAGTACCAGCGCTGCTTAAGTGAGCGGTGAGCTGGTTGTACGTGCTCATGCACGATTTCCCCATAGGTATCAACGGGGAGAGCCGGCTGAGAAAAAGTCTAACACCTGCAAAAAAGCAGAGTAAAGCTCAGTAACGCAGAACCATTGATTCCTATGAGGAAATAAAATATATGTCTACACCTAACACCCTAATATGAACCCCTAGTATAAACACCCCTAATCTTACACTTATTAACCCCTAATCTGCCGCCCCGACATCGCCGACATCTGTATTATATTTATTAACCGCTAATCTGCCGCTCCAGACACCGCCGCCACCTACATTATAGTTATGAACCCCTAATCTGCTGCCTCCAACATCGCCGACACCTACATTATGTTTATTAACCCCTAATCTGCTGCCCCCAATGTCACCGCAACCTACCTACATTTATTAACCCCTAATCTGCTGCCCCAAACGTCGCCGCCACTATAATAAACATATTAACCCCTAAACCGCAGCACTACCGCCTCACAAACATTAGTTAAATATTATTAACCCCTAATCTGCCGTCCCTAACATCGCCGCTACCTACCTACATTTATTAACCCCTAATCTGCCGCCCCCAACGTCGCCGTCACTATACTAAATGTATTAACCCCTAAACCTAAGTCTAACCCTAACACCCCCTAATTGAAATATAATTTAAAGAAATCTAAATAAAAATTCCTATCATTACCTAAATAATTCCTATTTAAAACTAAATACTTACCTGTAAAATAAACCCTAAGCTAGCTACAATATAACTAATAGTTACATTGTAGCTATCTTATGGTTTATTTTTATTTTACACATATGTTTGTATTTATTTTAACTAGGTAGAATAGTTATTAAATAGTTATTAACTATTTAATAACTACCTAGCTAAAATAAATACAAAAGTACCTGTAAAATAAAACCTAACCTAAGTTACACTAACACCTAACCCTACACTATAATTAAATACATTATCTAAATTAACAACAATTAAATAAATTAAATTAAATGAGCTAAAGTACAAAAAAACCCCACTAAATTACAGAAAATAATAAACAAATTACAAGATATTTAACCTAATTACAATCTAATCTAATAGCCCTATCAAAATAAAAAAAAGCACCCAAATAAATTCCAATTGGCTGATAGAATTCTATCAGCATCAGTCAATAGGATTTTATCAGCCAATCGGAATCTAAGGGACGCCATCTTGGATGATGTCACTTAAAGGAACCTTCATTCGTCGGGTAGTCGTCGGATGAAAAGGATGCTCCGCATCGGAAGTCTTGAAGATGGACCCGCTCCGCGTCGGATGGATGAAGATAGAAGATGCCGTCTGGATGAAGACTTCTGCCCGTCTGGAGGACCACTTCGCCCGGCTTGGATGAAGACTTCTCCCGGCTTCGTTGAGGACTTCGGCCCGGTTCGATGAAGACTTCTGCCGCTTCCTTGAGGATGGATGTCCGGTCTTCAGAACTGTAAGTCGATCTTCAGGGGGTTAGTGTTAGGGTTTTTTAAGAGTGTATTGGGTGGTTTTTATTTTTATGCTAGGGTTTGGGCCGCAAAAGAGCTAACTGCCATTTTAATGGCAATGCCCATCCAAATGCCCTTTTCAGGGCAATGGGGAGCTTAGGTTTTTATTTGGGGGGTTGGTTGTGTGGGTGATGGGTTTTACTGTTGGGGGGTTGTTTGTAAAAAAATTTACAGGTAAAATAGCTGTTACTTTGGGGTAATGCTCTGCAAAAGGCCCTTTTAAGGGCTATTGGTAGTTTAGTTTGAGCTAGGGTTTTTTTTTTTTTTTGATAGGGCTATTAGATTAGGTGTGATTAGTTTAAATATCTTGTAATTTGTTTATTATTTTCTGTAATTTAGTGTTTTGTTTTTTTGTACTTTAGCTAATTTAATTTAATTTATTTAATTGTTGTTAATTTAGTTAATGTATTTAATTATAGTGTAGTGTTAGGTGTTAGTGTAACTTAGGTTAGGTTTTATTTTACAGGTACTTTTGTATTTATTTTAGCTAGGTAGTTATTTATTAAATAGTTAATAACTATTTAATAATGTTTCTACCTAGTTAAAATTAATACAAACTTGGCTGTAAAATAAAAATAAACCATGAGTTAGCTACAATGTAACTATTAGTTATATTGTAGCTAGCATAGGGTTTATTTTATAGGTAAGTATTTAGTTTTAAATAGGAATAATTTAGTAAATGATAGGAATTTTTAGTTAGATTTATTTTAATTATATTTAAATTAGGGTTAGGGTTAGACTTAGGTTTAAGGGTTAATACATTTAGTATAGTGGTGGCGACATTGGGGGCGGCAGATTAGGGGTTAATAAGTGTAGGTAGGTGGCGGCGATGTTAGGGACGGCAGATTAGGGGTTAATAATATTTAACTAATGTTTGCGAGGCGGGAGTGCGGCAGTTTAGGGGTTAATATGTTTATTATAGTGGCGGCGATGTTGGGGGCAGCAGATTAGGGGTTAATAAGTGTAGGTAGGTTGCGGCGACATTGGGGGCAGCAGATTAGGGGTTAATAAATATAATGTAGGTGTCGGCGATGTTGGGGGCAGCAGATTAGGGGTTCATAAATATAATGTAGATGGTGGCGGTGTCCGGAGCAGCAGATTAGGGGTTAAAATTTTTATTTTAGTGTTTGCGATGCGGGAGGGCCTCGGTTTAGGGGTTAATAGGTAGTTTATGGGTGTTAGTGTACTTTTTAGCACTTTAGTTATGAGTTTTATGCTACAGCGCTGTAGTGTAAAACTCATAACTACTAACTTTAAAATGCGTTAGGGATCTTGGAGGTAGAGGGTGTACCGCTCACTTTTTGGCCTCCCAGGACAACTCGTAATACCACCGCTATGGAAGTCCCATAGAAAAAAGGGTTTACAAAGTTTATGTAAGTCGTTTTGTAGCACGGCCAAAAAAGTGTGTGGTGACCCTAAACCTGCAAGACTCGTAATAGCAGCGGGCGTAAAAAAGCAGTGTTAGGACCTGTTAACGGCACTTTTTACCCTAACGCACAACTCATAATCTAGCCGTATGTTTTCTTAAAAATTAAAAAAACTTAAATCATAGGCACTAGAATCAAACCGAGACAGCTGCCTGAAGAACCTTTCTCCCAAAAGCTGCTTCCGAAGAAGCAAAAACATAAAAAATGGTAAAATTTAGTAAATATATGCAAAGAAGACCAAGTGGCTGTTGTGCAGATTTGATCAACTGAATCATCATTCTTGAAAGCCCAAGATGTGGCAACTGATCTTGTAGAATGAGCTGTAATTCTCTGAGGCAGAGACTGCCCCGCCTTCAAATAAACTTTGTGAATCAGAAGTTTCAGCTAAGATGCCAAAGAAATGGCAGAGGCTTTCTGACCTTTTCTGGAACCAGAAAAAATAACAAAATAGACTAGAAATCTTTCGTAGCCTCAACATAATATTTAAAAGCTCTTACCTCATCCAAGAATGTAAAGATCTTTCAAGAGTATTCTTAGAATTAGGACACAAGGAAGAAACAATAATTTCCCTATAGATGTTGTTAGAATTCACAACTTTAGGCAGAAATTTAAACAAAGTTCGCGAAATAGCTTTATCTTGATAGAAAATCAGATAAGGAGACTAGCAAGAGAGAGCAAACAATTCAGAAACTCCTCTAGCAGAAGAGATAGCCAAGAGAAATAACACTTTCCAAAAAAGTAGTTTAATGTCCAAAGAATGCATAGGCTCAAAAGGAGGAGCCTGCAAAGTCTTTAACCCCTTAAGGATAAGGCCATTTTTCAATTTCTTTCCCTGAAGGACCAGGGCTATTTTTAAATTTCTGCGGTGTTTGTGTTTAGCTGTAATTTTCCTCTTACTCATTTACTGTACCCATACATATTATATACCATTTTTCTCAGCATTGAATTGACTTTCTAAAGAAACCATTATTTTCATCATATCTTATCATTTACTTTAAAAAAAAATGATAAAATATGAGGAAAAAATGGAAAAAAACACACTTTTTCTAACTTTGACTCCCACAATCTGTTACACATCTACAATCACCAAAAAACACCCATGCTAAATAGTTTCTAAATTTTGTCCTGGGTTTAGAAATACCCAATGTTTACATGTTCTTTGTTTTTTTTGCAAGTTATAGGGCCATAAATACAAGTAGCACTTTGCTATTTCCAAACCACTTTTTTTCAAAATTAGCGTTAGTTACATTGGAACACTGATATCTTTCTGGAATCCCTGAATATCCATTGACATGTATATATGTTTTTTAGAAGACATCCCAAAGTATTGATGTAGGCCCATTTTGGTATATTTCATGCCACCATTTTACCACCAAATGCGATCAAATAAAAAAAATTGATAACTTTTTCCCAAATATTTTCACAAACTTTAGGTTTCTCACTGAAATTATTTACAAACAACTTGTGCAATTATGGCATAAATGGTTGTAAATGCTTCTCTGGGAACCCCTTTGTTCAGAAATAGCAGACATATATGACTTTGGCGTTGCTTTTTGGTAATTAGAAGGCTGCTAAATGCCACTGTGCATCACACGTGTATTATGCCCAGCAGCGAAGGGGTTAATTAGGGCGCATGTAGGGAGCGTCTAGGGTTAATTTTAGCTTTAGTGTAGTGTAGTAGAAAACCTCAAGTATTGATCTAGGCCCATCTTGGTATATTTCATGCTACCATTTCACAGCTAAATGCGATCAAATTAAAAAAAAACGTAACATTTTTCACAATTTTAGGTTTCTCACTGAAATTATTTACAAACAACTTTTGCAAGTATAGCATAAATGATTGTAAATGCTTCTCTTGGATTCCCTTTGTTCAGAAATAGCAGACATATATGGCTTTGGCATTGCTTTTTGGTAATTATAAGGCCGCTAAATGCCGCTGCGCACCACACATGTATTATGCCCAGCAGTGCAGGGATTAATTAGGTAGTTTGTAGGGAGCTTGCAGGGTTAATTTTAGCTTTAGCGTAGAGATCAGCCTCCCACCTGACACATCACAACCCAGGATCCCTCCCAAACAGCTCTCTTCCCTCCCCAATCCCACAATTGTCCCCGCCATCTTAAGTACTGGCAGAAGGTCTGCCAGTACTAAAATAAAAGGTATATTTAAAAAAAATAAAAAATTGTATAGCATATTTACATATGCAGCTGTGTAGGATCCCCCCTTAGCCCCCAACCTCCCTGATCCCCCCAAACAGATCTCTAACCCTCCACCTCTACCTTACTGGGAGCCAACTTGGGTACCCAGTTTGCAAATAAAAATGTTTATTTTTTATTTTTTTTTTCCTTTTTTCTGTAGTGTAGCTTCCCCCCCCCCCCCCCCACAGACCAATCCCCCACCCGCTCCCGGATCCCTTAGATTTACTTTATTAGGGATTTTATCCCACATTACTGCCACTTATAACAAATGTTTTTCTGTAGTGTAGCGGTTCCCAACCGCTCCCTCCCCGTGCACGCTGCAATAACCGTAAAGCATCTGGAAGCGATCAGGATCACTTCCAGCAGCTTTAATCCCCAAAGTCGTACAGGGTACAACGCTGGTCTTTAAAGACCAGGTTGTGTGCGACGTACCCTGTACGACTTGTGTCGTTAAGGGGTTAATACCAAATTTAGACTCCAAGGAGGAGAGATAGATTTTATAACAGGTTTGAGCAGAGATTTGTCCTTTCAAAGTACAGGGAGTGCAGAATTATTAGGCAAATTAGTATTTTGACCACATCATCCTCTTTATGCATGTTGTCTTACTCCAAGCTGTATAGGCTCGAAAGCCTACTACCAATTAAGCATATTAGGTGATGTGCATCTCTGTAATGAGAAGGGGTGTGCTCTAATGACATCAACACCCTATATCAGGTGTGCATAATTATTAGGCAACTTCCTTTCCTTTGGCAAAATGGGTCAAAAGAAGGACTTGACAGGCTCAGAAAAGTCAAAAATAGTGAGATATCTTGCAGAGGGATGCAGCACTCTTAAAATTGCAAAGCTTCTGAAGCGTGATCATCGAACAATCAAGTGTTTCATTCAAAATAGTCAACAGGGTCGCAAGAAGTGTGTGGAAAAACCAAGGCGCAAAATAACTGCCCATGAACTGAGAAAAGTCAAGCGTGCAGCTGCCAAGATGCCACTTGCCACCAGTTTGGCCATATTTCAGAGCTGCAACATCACTGGAGTGCCCAAAAGCACAAGGTGTGCAATACTCAGAAATATGGCCAAGGTAAGAAAGGCTGAAAGACGACCACCACTGAACAAGACACACAAGCTGAAACGTCAAGACTGGGCCAAGAAATATCTCAAGACTGATTTTTTTAAGGTTTTATGGACTGATGAAATGAGAGTGAGTATTGATGGGCCAGATGGATGGGCCCGTGGCTGGATTGGTAAAGGGCAGAGAGCTCCAGTGCGACTCAGACGCCAGCAAGGTAGAGGTGGAGTACTGGTTTGGGCTGGTATCATCAAAGATGAGCTTGTGGGGCCTTTTCGGGTTGAGGATGGAGTCAAGCTCAACTCCCAGTCCTACTGCCAGTTTCTGGAAGACACCTTCTTCAAGCAGTGGTACAGGAAGAAGTCTGCATCCTTCAAGAAAAACATGATTTTCATGCAGGACAATGCTCCATCACACGCGTCCAAGTACTCCATAGCGTGGCTGGCAAGAAAGGGTATAAAAGAAGAAAATCTAATGACATGGCCTCCTTGTTCACCTGATCTGAACCCCATTGAGAACCTGTGGTCCATCATCAAATGTGAGATTTACAAGGAGGGAAAACAGTACACCTCTCTGAACAGTGTCTGGGAGGCTGTGGTTGCTGCTGCACGCAATGTTGATGGTGAACAGATCCAAACACTGATAGAATCCATGGATGACAGGCTTTTGAGTGTCCTTGCAAAGAAAGGTGGCTATATTGGTCACTGATTTGTTTTTGTTTTGTTTTTGAATGTCAGAAATGTATATTTGTGAATGTTGAGATGTTATATTGGTTTCACTGGTAAAAATAAATAATTGAAATGGGTATATATTTGTTTTTTGTTAAGTTGCCTAATAATTATGCACAGTAATAGTCACCTGCACACACAGATATCCCCCTAAAATAGCTATAACTAAAAACAAACTAAAAACTACTTCCAAAACTATTCAGCTTTGATATTAATGAGTTTTTTGGGTTCATTGAGAACATGGTTGTTGTTCAATAATAAAATTAATCCTCAAAAATACAACTTGCCTAATAATTCTGCACTCCCTGTATTGGCAGACAAACCATCCTGAAGAAACTGTAGAATCCTCGGAATTCTAAAAGAATGCCAAGAATAATCATGAATGGAACACCATGAAATATAGGTTTTCCAAACCTTGTTATATATTTACCTTAACACAGGCTTACGAGCCTGTATCATAGTGTTAATTACAGAGTCAGAGAAACCTCTATGACTAAGGTCTAGGCATTTAATTTCCATGCCTTCAAATTTACAGATTTTAGATCCAGATGGAATAACGGGCCTTGAGACGGAAGGTCTGGTCTTAGAGGACGTGACCAAGGTTGGCAACTGGACATTTGGACAAGGTCCACATACCAAAACCTGTGAGGCCATGCTGGTGCTTTCAGAAACACATAAGATTATTCAATTATGATCTTTGAGATCACTCCCAGAGGTGAAAAAAATATAAGCAGGTTAAAAAAAACATGGAACTGCTAGAGCATTCATCAATTCCACCTGAGGAACCCTGGACCTGGAGAGGTATCTGGGAAGTTTCTTGTTTAGATGAGATGCCATCAGATCTATGTCTGGAAGACCCCACATCTGCACAATCCGATAGAACACATCTGGATGGAGAGACCACTCACCGGATGTAGAATCTAAAAGCTGAGATAATCCGATTCCAAATTATCTACACCTGATATATGAATCGCATTAATTTAGACAAGAGTTGGATTCAGCCCAAGAAAGCATTAGAGACACTTCTTTCATTGCTAGGGGACTGCAAATCCCACCTTGATGATTGACATATGTCGCTGTTGTGGCATTGTCTGTATGAAACCGAATATACAGTTCTCACTCCCAGAGGTGAAAAAAATATAAGCAGGTTAAAAAAAACATGGAACTGCTAGAGCATTCATCAATTCCACCTGAGGAACCCTGGACCTGGAGAGGTATCTGGGAAGTTTCTTGTTTAGATGAGATGCCATCAGATCTATGTCTGGAAGACCCCACATCTGCACAATCCGATAGAACACATCTGGATGGAGAGACCACTCACCGGATGTAGAATCTAAAAGCTGAGATAATCCGATTCCAAATTATCTACACCTGATATATGAATCGCATTAATTTAGACAAGAGTTGGATTCAGCCCAAGAAAGCATTAG
This sequence comes from Bombina bombina, assembly GCF_027579735.1. NCBI lineage: Eukaryota > Metazoa > Chordata > Amphibia > Anura > Bombinatoridae > Bombina > Bombina bombina. Next base: position 501,178,003 of record NC_069502.1, read on the forward strand.
AGACACTTCTTTCATTGCTAGGGGACTGCAAATCCCACCTTGATGATTGACATATGTCGCTGTTGTGGCATTGTCTGTATGAAACCGAATATACAGTTCTCTCTTAATAGAGGCCAAGCCTGAAGAGCTCTGAAAATAGCATGGAGATCTAATATTGATTGGTAACCTTGCGTCTCGATAATTTCAAACTCCTTGTGCTGTCAGAGACCCCCAGACATCTCACCATCCTGTGAGACTTGCATCTCTTGTGATTACAGTCCAGGTAGGACGAACAAAGGAGGCCCCTTGAACAATAAGGTGATGGTTAAACCACCAAGTCAGAGAGAGTTGAGTGTTGGGATTTAAGTATATCAGTTGTGATATCTGAGTATAATCCATTCACCATTGGTGCAACATGTAAAGCTGTAGATGTCGCATAAGAAAATAAGCAAAAAGGATTGCGTCCAATGCTGTAATCATGAGACCTAAAACTTCCATGCACATAGCCACTGAAAGGAATGATAAGAGACTGAAGGTTTAGACAAGCTGAGACCAATCTCAAACGTCTCTGTTCTGTAAGAAATAGAGTCATGGACACTGAATCTATCTGGAAACCTAAAAATGTGACCTTTGTCTGAGAAATCAAGAAACTATTTGGTAAATTGATCCTCCAAACATGTCTTTGAAAAAACAACAGAAATTGTTTTGTGTGAGATTCTCTAAATTAAAAGATTGAGTTAGTACCAATATATCGCCCAAATAAGGAAATACCGCAATACCCTGCTCTCTGATTACAGATAGAAGGGCACCTAAAACTATTAAGAATATTCTTGGTGCTGTTGCAAGGCCAAACGGAAGAGCGACAAATTGAATAGATTTGAATAAAAAAAAACAATCCTTGTTCTTGCTGTGGAACCGGGATTATTACCCCTGAAAGTTCTAGATCTCAAACACATTTCAGAAAGACTTAGCTTTTACTGTTTTTTTGATACATGGGTAAGAAAGAATCTTCCCAAAGGAGGTCTTATTCTAAATTCTATTCAACACCCCTGAGAAATTATATTCTGAATCCACTGATTTTGGACAGAGTCTCTTTATGCATGTTGTCTTACTCCAAGCTGTATAGGCTCGAAAGCCTACTACCAATTAAGCATATTAGGTGATGTGCATCTCTGTAATGAGAAGGGGTGTGGTCTAATGACATCAACACCCTATATCAGGTGTGCATAATTATTAGGCAACTTCCTTTCCTTTGGCAAAATGGGTCAAAAGAAGGACTTGACAGGCTTAGAAAAGTAAAAAATAGTGAGATATCTTGCAGAGGGATGCAGCACTCTTAAAATTGCAAAGCTTCTGAAGCGTGATCATCGAACAATCAAGCGTGCAGCTGCCAAGATGCCACTTGCCACCAGTTTGGCCATATTTCAGAGCTGCAACATCACTGGAGTGCCCAAAAGCACAAGGTGTGCAATACTCAGAGACATGGCCAAGGTAAGAAAGGCTGAAAGACGACCACCACTGAACAAGACACACAAGCTGAAACGTCAAGACTGGGCCAAGAAATATCTCAAGACTGATTTTTCTAAGGTTTTATGGACTGATGAAATGAGAGTGAGTCTTGATGGGCCAGATGGATGGGCCCGTGGCTGGATTGGTAAAGGGCAGAGAGCTCCAGTCCGACTCAGACGCCAGCAAGGTGGAGGTGGAGTACTGGTTTGGGCTGGTATCATCAAAGATGAGCTTGTGGGGCCTTTTCGGGTTGAGGATGGAGTCAAGCTCAACTCCCAGTCCTACTGCCAGTTTCTGGAATACACCTTCTTCAAGCAGTGGTACAGGAAGAAGTCTGCATCCTTCAAGAAAAACATGATTTTCATGAAGGACAATGCTCCATCACACGCGTCCAAGTACTCCACAGCGTGGCTGGCAAGAAAGGGTATAAAAGAAGAAAATCTAATGACATGGCCTACTTGTTCACCTGATCTGAACCCCATTGAGAACCTGTGTTCCATCATCAAATATGAGATTTACAAGGAGGGAAAACAGTACACCTCTCTGAACAGTGTCTGGGAGGCTGTGGTTGCTGCTACACGCAATGTTGATGGTGAACAGATCAAAACACTGACAGAATCCATGGATGGCAGGCTTTTGAGTGTCCTTGCAAAGAAAGGTGGCTATATTGGTCACTGATTGGTTTTTGTTTTGTTTTTGAATGTCAGAAATGTATATTTGTGAATGTTGAGATGTTATATTGGTTTCACTGGTAAAAATAAATAATTGAAATGGGTATATATTTGTTTTTTTTTAAGTTGCCTAATAATTATGCACAGTAATAGTCACCTGCACACACAGATATCCCCCTAAAATAGCTATAACTAAAAACAAACTAAAAACTACTTCCAAAACTATTCAGCTTTGATATTAATGAGTTTTTTTGGGTTCATTGAGAACATGGTTGTTGTTCAATAATAAAATTAATCCTCAAAAATACAACTTGCCTAATAATTCTGCACTCCCTGTATCTATCTATCTATCTATCTATCTATCTATCTATCTATATATATATATATATATATATAAAGGGGTTTACAATGTAGGAATTATATTCCCATTTTGTAAGAAGATCTCTGTGTAAAAAAAAAACTTTTCCAAAAGTTTCTTGAATTAAAAAATATTATAAAACTAAGTATATGACAGTGATAATATGATTCTATATATTTAATTAAACTTATGAAACAGGTTATTATCTAAAGTTCTACTATTTTATTTTGGTTTCTTTATAAAAAGGAAATACTAGTCATGCTTTTCTATATCAAATCAAATTAACCAATCCTAATTCTCTGTTCACGGTAAACATTCAGTTCCCTATCAAGTATGGTAGAAGCATAGTAATCACATGTTTTCATAAGCCTATCAAAATCCAACTGCTACAAAATGAAAATGATAAATGTAAACCAATCATCTTCCTATAAAAAAAAAAATCAAACAACTATCTAAAGAGCTGGCAGAGACAACTCACACAGGGAAGTGCTTTTTTAAAACCTACACACTGTATTGCATATATTGCATTTGCTCTTTCTTAAGTAGCCCTTACAGATTATGGATCATGCACAAATATTAATGTATAGGCAGGAGACATAAAGCTACATTTATGCGCTCATGTAGTCTGATGTTCCTTAAAAAGGTATGGGGGCGATTTATCAAACCCCAGGCGGACATGATTCGCTATAGTCATGTCCATCCTGCATCGCTAAATGCCGACAGTATTAACATTGCACAAGCATTTCACAAGAAATGCTTGTGCAATCTCGCCCCCTGCACATTTGCAGCCAATCGGCCGATAACAAGGGGTGTCAATCATCCTGATCGTATCTAATTGGGATGATTGCACTCCGCCATCTAAAAGGTGGTGGACAAGTTAAGGAGCAGCGGTTTTACGACCGCTGTTTCTTAACAACAGTTTCCGGCGAGCAGGAAACTACGTGGGGAGATAGCAGCATCCGCTGCTTGGCAAATCTCCCCATTGGAGTCAAGGTAATCCTTTGAACTAAATAAACAAGCTGTCTGGTTTGTCATTAAAAAAAATTAGATTTTCATTAAAGGGACAGTAAAGTCAAAATTAAACATTCATGATTCGGATAGAGCATGCGATCTTAAACAACTTACCAATTTACTTCTGTTATCAAATTTGCTTTGTTCTGGTATCTTTTATTGAAGAGTAAAACTAGGGAGGCTCATAAGAGCTCAGGAGTGTGCACGTGTCTTTAGAGCTCTAGGCAGCAGTGTTTTGTAACATTATTAGTAGCTTTGTTATACAATGCTGCAAAACACTGCTGCCATAGAGTACAAAAGACACGTGCACACTCCTGAGCTCTTATGAGCCTTCCTAGTTTTACTCGTTAATAATAAGAAGAACAAAGCAAATTTGACAATTTTGTAATTAATGACTTTGACTCTTTAAATTACCGAAAAGTGGTGTAGGGCAGAAATGACTTTAAGAATGTGAAAAATATTTTGAACAACTGAAGATCTCTTAATTGCTAGGAGCACAGTTTTTACAATATGTTGGCTGTATCTTTACTCTTAGACCATAATAAGACTGAATTTCTGCTCAGACATCTATTACGATTTCTTCAAGGATTCTAGTCTAACCTTAGTCACAATTGTCCAGTTTATTCAGGATAATCTCTAATAAGTATTATTCCCTTACAAATTGGTTACATCATATGGACTTATTCCTAAAATACCTAATCTCCCTTTTATCTGTCATATCTCAAAATGTAGCTGCTTTACCGCAAATAAACAAGCAATTGTGACTCTATTATAATGAGTTTAGTTCCTTTATTAGGCTATGGAAAACCTCAGTGAGTAGAGAGAGACAAGGAGTTGGCACAATCTGCATTGCTGCAATTGACAAAAATTATTAAGTACTGCTGTTATTTTGTTGGTAAACAGATAAGCTGCTCCATAATACTTAGCTACAATTTACAATTTAGTAAGGCTCAAGGGAGCAAGAACTTTTGTATATTTGTTAAATGAAGCAGTGCTGTTTTGCTGCCAAAAATAAAAAGGGCACAGGCCTATAAAACATACAAAGGGCTAGATTACAAGTGGAGCACTAAATTATCGCAATAATTAACCAGTCATTACAAGTGGCGGTTATTGCTACCATGAGCTCTCGATAGCAATTAGCGCTCTGAAAATTAACCAGAGATCTGATCTCTGATTAATCTCTAAAAGTGCCCCAACTGCCCTCAAAATAGAGGGCATTACGTTTTTTTATAGAAAAAAAATGTAATTATTTAACCCCTTAACGACCGAGGACGTGCCAGGTACGTCTTCCAAAAATCTACCCTTAATGACCAAGGACGTGCCTGGCATGTCCTCTGGGGTTTGAAGCACTGGAAGTGGGGTTTTAAAAAAATAAAACACATTGTGGTCTATGCGAACTTTGTGTTCTCATAGACCGCAATGTAAATATATATGTATATGCTTTGTATGTGTAAATATGTGTATATACACAGATTAACACATAAATATATATGTAAATATTTATATACATATATATTTTAAAAAGCTGCCTATCGCTGCGCTACTTACCCCTTCGCTGCACGAGGTTCTGATGCTGCCTGTGACAGCGTCAGAACAAAGCTTCCACAGGAGCCTATGGAAGCACGCTCTCGCATTGCGATTTACTTGTTATACCAGCACATATTATCGTGCACTGATATTACAAAGTGGATCACTCCACTTGTAATCTAGCCCAAAGTGTGTAAAGTGGGTACCTGTCCCAGAAGGCTGTGCAATCTTAAAAAGATCCCTTGGCAAGTGCACATAAACAAGCATAGTCTATTACACAATATATATATATATATATATATATATATATATATATATACATATTTTTGTAAATATTTTATTATATCTTTTTATCTGACAACACTGAAGAAATTACACTTTGCTACAATGTAAAGTAGTGAGTGTACATACAGCCTGTATAACAGTGTAAATTTGCTGTAAACCATTGGCAACAAAAGTGAGTACACCCCTAAGTGGAAATATCCAAATTGGGCCCAAAGTGTCAATATTTTGTGTGGCCACCAATATTTTCCAGCACTGCCTTAACCCTCTTGGGCATGGAGTTCACCAGAGCTTTCCAGCTTGCCACTGGAGTCCTCTTCCACTCCTCCATGATGACATCACGGAGCTGGTGGATGTTAGAGACCTTGCACTCCCCCACCTTCCGGTTTATGTCTGGAGACATGCTTGGCCAGTCCATCACCTTTACCCTCAGCTTCTTTAGGAAGGCAGTGGTCATCTTGGAGTTGTGTTTGGGGTCGTTTAACATGTTGGAATTCTGCCCTGCGGCCCAGTAACTGAAGGGAGGGGATCATGTTCTGCTTCAGTATGTCACAGTACATGTTGCCATTCATGGTTCCCTCAATGAACTGTAACTCCCCAGTGCCAGCAGCACTCATGCAGGCCCAGACCTTGACACTCTCACCACCATGCTTCACTGTAGGCAAAACACACTTGTCTTTGTACTCCTCACCTGGTTGCCACCACACACACTTGACACCATCTGAACCAAATAAGTTTATCTTGGTCTCATCTGACCACAGGAAATGGTTCCAGTAATCCATGTCCTAAGTCTGCTTGTCTTCAGCAAACTGTTTTCAGGCTTTCTTGTGCATTATTGTTAGAAGAAGCTTCATTCTGGGACAACAGTCATGCAGACCAATTTGATGCAGTGTCTGAGCAGTGACAGGCTGACTCCCCATCCCTTCAACCTCTGAAGCAATGCTCGATAATAACAGAATGTCCACAGCACCTATATAGTAAACTTTTATTTATTCAGACATCCATAAAATAAGCGACGTTTCAGGGGTATATCCCCTTAGCAATACTGGCAGCACTCATACGTCTATTTCCCAAAGACAACCTCTGAATATGACACTGAGCATGTGCACTCAACTTCTTTGGTCGACCATGGAGAAGCCTGTTCTGAGTAGAACCTGTCCAGTAAAACCACTGTATGGTCTTGCCCACCGTGCTGCAGCTCAGTTTCAGGGTCTTGGCAAACTTCTTATAGCCTAGGCCATATTTATGTAGAGCAACAATTCTTTTTTTCAGATCCTCAGAGAGTTCTTTGCTATGAGGTGCCATGTTGAACTTCCAGTGACCAATATGAGAGAGTGTGAGAGCGATAACACCAAATTTAACACACCTGCTCCCCATTCATACCTAAGACTTTGTAACACTAACGAGTCACATGACACCGGGGAGGGAAAATAGCTAATAGGGCCTAATTTGGACATTTCCACTTAGGGGTGTACTCACTTTTGTTACCAACGGTTTAGACATTAATGGCTGTATGTTGAGTTATTTTGAGGGGACAGCAAATTTACACTGTTATACAGGCTGTACACTCACTAATTTACATTGTAGCAAAGGGGCCCATTTATCAAGCTCCATAAGGAGCTTGTGGGCCCGTGTTTCTGGCGAGTCTCTTGTGAGCTGCTGGTGCAATGCTGAATATGGGGAGCTTATTGCTCTTTGCATTCAGCAAGGTCTTGCGGACCTGATCCGCACTGTCAGATCAGGTCCGCAAGACCTATTATAAATAGGCCTCAAAGTGTCATTTCTTCAGTGTTGTCACATGAAAAGATATAATAAAATATTTACAAATATGTGAGGGGTGTTCTCACTTTTGTGAGATACTGTATATATATCTATATATATATCTATATATATATATATATATATATATATATATATATATATATATATATATATATATATATACATACATATATATGTATATATATATATATATATATATATATATATATATACATGTATATGTATATGTGTATATATATATATATATACAGTTGCACATAAACACACACACACATATATATATGAACACGCACTTTACAAAGGTAAATCAGAGCAACAAAATGATTAAAGCATTGTTTAGCAAATCAAGACAAAAGATGATTATACAAACAAAAATAAATTATGATACAAAACTACATTTCTAATAGTCAACAATGAAAAATATCAAGGAGCAACAAAGTCTTATTATAATCAAAAGAGCATTCACAGTGTATCTAATGTCTTATACCCGATATTTCAAAGAAACAAAAAGAAAAGGAAAACATAATCCTTTTAAACGTTTTTATCCTAACTATATAGCTTAGAGGTCACTTCTGCCTCGAACCCCCCCCCTCCCTGAAAAACTATATGGTCTTCTCTCAATCCCCCTATTCTCAACATCCCAGCAATATTCCAGACCCATTAAATGGCCTGAGGTGGTGAAATAAATTGTAAATATGCATTCTTTGAGTAAGTATAATTTTTTTTCTTATAATCTCAGCAATACTGGGTTCTTTTTTATTTTTCCAAGCTCTAAAGATCATTTGGCTACCACAGAGAATTGCTGTATTAATAAACCACTCATTAAACAAAATACTATGGTTTAGAAAACAAAACAAAACACATTGTTGCTGTAAAATAAGTTTATTCCTCAAGACTTTGTTGATACAGAAAGTAATCTTGTCCCAGAATTTTTTAATCTTGGAACAATCCCATAGCATGTGAGAAAGGTCTGCCCCTAGGAAACTACACCACACACAAGACAGACATAACTCTTTTTTACATGTATTCATCTTGCCAGCGGTACAGTAATAACAAACAATTAATTTATAATCAGATTCCTGCCATGATGCAGTCTGTGAGGCCCCTAATAATCTAGAAAATAACTTTGTTTAACAGTTGAGGCTTCTAGTTCTGTGAACTCTTTTTGGCAGCAGGCACATAATTTGAGCATATATTTATCATTGTGGGATTGTAGGAAATTTTTAGTCCGAAAGTAGATTGAATGCTTCCTTTTTTATAAATATGTAAACCCTGATCAATGTAGACGATTTAAAAATGGTTTGGATACATTTCTGGCTAGAAACAGAATTCAGGGATATGATTTATTGGGGCCTATCTATCAAGCTCCGAATGGCTCGCCAGAAACAGCGGTCACAAAGACCGCTGCTCCATAACCTGTCCGCCTGCTCAGAGCAGGCGGACAGACATCACCGGAAATCAACCCGATCGAGTACGATCGGGTTGATTGACACCCCCCTGCTGGCGGCCCATTGGCCGCGAGTCTGCAGGGGGCGGCATTTCACCAGCAGCTCTTGTGAGCTTCTGGTGCAATGCTGAATACGGCGAGCGTATTGCTCGCTGTATTCAGCGAGGTCTGGCGGACCTGATCCGCACTGTCGGATCAGGTCCTCCAGACTTTGATAAATTGGGGCCAATGTGTTAAATGGGTCACCTTTTTTAAATGGGATTAATTTAAGCTCAACTGGAGCTTTTTTGAAAGTATATTAGATTTGTATAGGTTGAACTTGATGGACTTTACTCTTTTTTCAACGTCATTTACTCTGTTACTATGTTACATATGAAGGTTGGGAATAGGGATGGGCGAATGTTTTGCAACATTTGAAAAATCAAACGAATTTTAACACATTCGTTCATTCAAATTAAATTTTGAATGTTTACATAACATTCTAACATTTGATTTACGAATGTACGGTTTCGAATTTTATGATTACATTCGAAAATATTCGTTTTGAAAATTTTTAATTTATATATTTGTAATAGTATTTCTAATGCTTTCTTTAAATGTAATATTCGAATTATGCAATATTCAAATTCGAAATATGTGAATTTATATGTTTGTAATAGTATTTCTAATGCTTTCTTTTAATGTAATATTCGAATTATGCAATATTCGATCGAAATAGAAACATTCAAATTGATATATTTGTATCTATTATGTATCAATTTACTAGATTCCCTACCACATGAACTATTGAACTTCTGAATAGTATTTGTTAAATAGAATGTTAAATTAAAAATTTTAATGTGGACATTTGATCTAATTATAAACATTCAAATTCGAAAGTGACATTCGAAAACTATAAATAGCATTCGATTATAGAATTTTTAAGAATATTCGTTTGTATCAACATTCAGATTTGTAATTCGAATTTCGGTAATAACATTTGTTCTAACATTCGAACTCGGAAATTTACACATTCGCCCATCCCTAGTTGGGAATAGATTTAATTCCACAGTTACAGGTTGTACCTAATAGATTAAGGAGTATGTAAATTGAAATACTAACTATGCAGTTTATTTAGTAACATGTAAAGAATGTTTTTCTTCCCCGGTATACAGGGTGTACTATATGCCCAGTAAAGAGAGCACGTTTGTCCCTTGAACTGGAAATTACAAAGACCCACTTGACAATACATTTTGCTTTACATATAGAGCAGGGGAAATGTGGAATGATGATACAATAAAATATGTACAATCATTATTAGAATTCCAGGTAATAGATAATGAACCAAAAAGCATTACAGGTGCTGACAGACAAGCAGTGCTTAACAGAAGGGAGGTCTTTTGAATGTATAATCTAAAAACTGACAAAACTAATGGCATAAATGAAATTTCAAATCTAAAACTATACACAGGAAATTAAAGAAGTAATAGCTTATTTGTTTTCTCTTTTTCCCTTATATTGATAACTTTATACTTGATATTACACAATACAAATATTATGGGGTGAAGGAACACAACTATGGTGATACATTCTTTGTATGTTTCTTCTTTTGCTTAAGAAGTGTAACAATGTGTTTATATTGTATTAATACACATGTATGTTTTGCTTTTAACCAATTTTGTATGAGAAAATGTTAAATTAATTTTAAATGGTAGGGAATCTGTAAAAGTAGGTACTGAAATGGTTAATAGTATTTGCTATTTAATGACTATAAGGGACACAGCTGTGTATCCCTGATGAAGTGCCGTGTGGGCATAAAACCTGTTGGACGAGCAGCTGACTGTTGTGCTGAAGAGGTGAACATTTTATTTTAAATGATTAAGAGGATGACGTTTTAACTTTTATCTTGTGTCAGACTGTTACTCTGCAAGTTTAAAATTGATGAGCGATAGATAGATAGATAATAGATAGATATACAGTGACAAATTGATTCTGAAAACTAAGAAACAATACAGTGTCATTCCTTCAGTGTTGTCACATGAAAAGATATAATAAAATATTTACAAAAATGTGAGGGGTGTACTCACTTTTGTGAGATACTGTATGTATATATATATATATATATATATATATATATATATATATATATACATATATACAGTTGCACATAAAAACACACACACACACATATATATATATATATATATACATATATATATATATATATATATATATATATATATATATATACACACACACACACACACACTTTACACAGGTATATCAGAGCAACAAACTGATTAAAGCATTGTTTAGCAAATCAAGACAAAAGATGATTATACAAACAAAAATAAATTATTATACAATACAAAACTACATTTCTAATAGTCAACAATGAAAAATATCAAGGATCAACAAAGTCTTATTATAATCAAAAGAGCATTCACAGTGTATCTAATGTCTTATAACCGATATTTCAAAAAAACAAAAAGAAAAGGAAAACATAATCCTTTTAAACGTTTTTATCCTAACTATATAGCTTAGAGGTCACTTCTGCCTCGAACCCCCCCCCTCCCTGAAAAACTATATGGTCTTCTCTCAATCCCCCTATTCTCAACATCCCAGCAATATTCCAGGCCCATTAAATGGCCTGAGGTGGTGAAATAAATTGTAAATATGCATTCTTTGAATAAGTATAATTTTTTTTCTTATAATCTCAGCAATACTGGGTTCTTTTTTATTTTTCCAAGCTCTAAAGATCATTTGGCTACCACAGAGAATTGCTGTATTAATAAACCTCTCATTTAACAAAATACTATGGTTTAGAAAACAAAACAAAACACATTGTTGCTGTAAAATAAGTTTATTCCTCAAGACTTTGTTGATACAGAAAGTAATCTTGTCCCAGAATTTTTTAATCTTGGAACAATCCCATAGCATGTGAGAAAGGTCTGCCCCTAGGAAACTGCACCACACACAAGACAGACATAACTCTTTTTTACAAGTATTCATCTTGCCAGCGGTACAGTAATAACAAACAATTAATTTATAATCAGATTCCTGCCATGATGCAGTCTGTGAGGCCCCTAATAATCTAGAAAATAACTTTGTTTAACAGTTGAGGCTTCTAGTTCTGTGAACTCTTTTTGGCAGCAGGCACATAATTTGAGCATATATTTATCATTGTGGGATTGTAGGAAATTTTTAGTCCGAAAGTAGATTGAATGCTTCTTTTTTTATAAATATGTAAACCCTGATCAATGTAGACGATTTAAAAATGGTTTGGATACATTTCTGGCTAGAAACAGAATTCAGGGATATGATTTATTGTGTTAAATGGGTCATCTTTTTAAATGGGATTAAGTTAAAGGGAGAGTAAACCTTAAAAATAATGTTATATAATTCTGCACATAGTGCAGAATTATATAACATTATTTAAGTGATATAGTTCTAAAACCCTTTTTTCTCTTTTAATATGTAAAAATTATGGCGCTTTTACAGACCCGCTCTCTGCTCTCTGCTGAGCGGGTCTGTAATATTTAGTCAGCGCATCAGGCCAGCTGTATAGTCACAGCCCGGCCCGACCGCGCCATAAGACTAAGTGCAGCTCGCTCCTGTGACAGGAGCGAGCTGCACTTAGTGCTATGGCTCGGTCGAGCCGGGCTGTGACTATACAGCTGGCCCGATGCGCTGACTAAATATTACAGACCCGCTCAGCAGAGAGCAGAGAGCAGGTCTGTAAAAGCGCCATCATTTTTATATATTAAAAGAGAAAAAAGGGTTTTAGAACTATAGCACTTAAATAATGTTATATAATTCTGCACTATGTGCAGAATTATATAACATTATTTTTAAGGTTTACTGTCCCTTTAAGCTCAACTGGAGCTTTTTGAAAGTATTTTAGATTTGTATAGGTTGAACTTGATGGACTTTACTCTTTATTCAACCTCATTTACTATGTTACTATGTTACATGTGAAGGTTGGGAAACCTGAAAAATGAAACTAATTTTAACACATTCGTTTGTTCAAATCGAATTTTGAATGTTTACATAACATTCTAACATTTGATTTTCGAATGTACGGTTTCGAATTTTACGATTACATTAGAAAATATTCGTTTTGAAAAAATCGAATTTATATATTTGTAATAGTATTTCTAATGCTTTCTTTAAATGTAATATTCGAATTATGCAATATTCGAATTCAAAAAATTTGAATTTATATATTTGTAAGTATTTCTAATGCTTTCTTTAAATGTAATATTCGAATTATGCAATATTCGATCGAAATAGAAACATTCAAATTGATATATTTGTATCTATTATGTATCAATTTACTAGATTCCCTACCACATGAACTATTGAACTTCTGAATAGTATTTGTTAAATAGAATGTTAAATTAAAATTTTTTAATGTGGACATTTGATCTAATTATAAACATTCAAATTCGAAAGTGACATTCGAAAACTATAAATAGCATTCGATTATAGAATTTTTAAGAATATTCGTTTGTATCAACATTCAGATTTGTAATTTGAATTTCGGTAATAACATTTGTTCTAACATTGGAACTCGGAAATTTACACATTCGCCCATCCCTAGTTGGGAATAGATTTAATTCCACAGTTACAGGTTGTACCTATTAGATTAAGGAGTATGTAAATTGAAATAATAACAATGCAGTTTATTTAGTAACATGTAAAGAATGTATTTTTTTTCCGGTATACAGGGCGTACTATATGCCCAGTAAAGAGAGCACGTTTGTCCCTTGAACTGGAAATTACAAAGACCCACTTGACAATACATTTTGCTTTACATATAGAGCAGGGGAAATGTGGAATGATGATACAATAAAATATGTACAATCATTATTAGAATTCCAGGTAATAGATAATGAACCAAAAAGCATTACAGGTGCTGACAGACAAGCAGTGCTTAACAGAAGGGAGGTCTTTTGAATGTATAATCTAAAAACTGGCAAAGCTAATGGCATAAATGAAATTTCAAATCTAAAACTATACACAGGAAATTAAAGAAGTAATAGCTTATTTGTTTTCTCTTTTTCCCTTATATTGATAACTTTATACTTGATATTACACAATACAAATATTATGGGGTGAGGGAACACAACTATGGTGATACATTCTTTGTATGTTTCTTCTTTTGCTTAAGAAGTGTAACAATGTGTTTATATTGTATTAATACACATGTATGTTTTGATTTTAACCAATTTTGTATGAGAAAATGTTAAATTAATTTTAAATGGTAGTGAATGTGTAAAGGTAGGTACTGAAATGGAACACAACTATGGTGATACATTCTTTGTATGTTTCTTCTTTTGCTTAAGAAGTGTAACAATGTGTTTATATTGTATTAATACACATGTATGTTTTGCTTTTAACCAATTTTGTTTGAGAAAATGTTAAATTAATTTTAAATGGTAGTGAATGTGCAAAAGTAGGTACTGAAAAGGTTAATAGTATTTGCTATTTAATGACTATAAGGGACACAGCTGTGTATTCCTGATGAAGTGCCGTGTGGACATAAAACCTGTTGGATGAGCAGCTGACTGTTGTGCTGAAGAGGTGAACATTTTATTTTAAATGATTAAGAGGATGACGTTTTAACTTTTATCTTGTGTCAGTTACTCTGCAAGTTTAAAATTGATGAGCGATAGATAGATAGATAGATAGATAGATAGATAGATAGATAGATAGATAGATAGATATACAGTGACAAATTCAATCTGAAAACTAAGAAACACTACAGTGGTTCAATGTAGTTCTCAAAAAATAAAGGCTAACAAAATATAAAAATATATATAAAAGAGCTTTTCCAAAACTCTCAAGAAGTAAAAAAAAAATCCTTATGGTCCAAAATGCAACTAAAAAAAGAAGTGTATCTCTTATATTATGAACATTTCTATACTATTAAGTACATACTCTAAGGTTTGAAAATTCTTCCCCATTTTCGTGTCAACAGGTAATGTTTGTAACTACCCCCTACATTATTTTAATAATGTGTTGGTTTCTAAAACTTACAATAAAGAAATTACAATAATATATACTGTATGTATGTAGGTATATATATATATATATATATATATATATATATACACACACACTGTATATAGATAGATAGATAGATAGATAGATAGATAGATAGATAGATAGATAGATACAGTTGTGCTCATAAGTTTACATACCCTGGCAGAATTTATGATTTCTTGGCCATTTTTCAGAGAATATGACTGATAACACAAAAACTTTTCTTTCACTCATGGTTAGTGTTTGGCTGAAGCCATTTATTATCAATCAACTGTGTTTACTCTTTTTAAATCATAATGACAACAGAAACTACCCAAATGACCCTGATCAAAAGTTTACATACCCTGGTGATTTTGGCCTTATAACATGCACACAAGTTGACACAAAGGGGTTTGAATGGCTGTTAAAGGTAACCAACCTCATCTGTGATCTGTTTGCTTGTAATTAGTGTATGTGTATAAAAGGTCAATGAGTTTCTGGACTCCTGACAGACCCTTACATCTTTCATCCAGTGCTGCACTGACGTTTCTGGATTCTGAGTCATGGGGAAAGAAAAGGAATTGTCAAAGGATCTGTGGGAAAAAGGTAGTTGAACTGTATAAAACAGGAAAGGGATATAAAAAGATATCCACGGAATTGAGAATGCAAATCAGCAGTGTTCAAACTCTAATAAAGAAGTGGAAAATGAGGTGTTCTGTTTGATAACATACTGCATTCATCTTGCCAGCAATTCTGACCAAATGTCTTGTGCCTTTATAGCTCACACATCCCCAAAACATCAGCGATCCACCTCTGTTTTTTATAGTAGGAATGGTGTAGCTTTCATCATAGGCCTTGTTGACTGCTATCTAAATGTAGCGTTTATGGTTGTGGTCCAAAAGCTAAATTTTGGTCTCTTCACTCCAAATGACTTTGTGCCAAAAGGTTTGAGGCTTGTCTCTGTGCTGTTTGGCGTATTGTAAGTGGGATACTTTGTGGCATTTGCGTATTAATGGCTTTCTTCTGGCGACTCGAGCATGCAGCCCATCTTTCTTCAAGTGCCTCCTTATTGTGCATCTTGAAACAGCCACACCACATGTCCTGTATTTCACCTGAAGTTATTTGTGGGTTTGTCTTTACATCCCGAACAATTTTCCTGACAGTTGTGGCTGAAATTTTAGTTGGTCTAACTGACCGTGGTTTGGTTTCAACAGAACACTAATTACAAGCAAACAGATCACAGGTGAGGTTGGTTACCTTTAACAGCCATTCAAACCCCTTTGTGTCAACTTGTGTGCATGTTATCAGGCCAAAATCACCAGGGTATGTAAACTTTTGATCAGGGTCATTTGGGTAGTTTCTGTTGTCATTATGATTTAAAAAGAGTAAACACAGTTGATTGATAATAAATGGCTTCAGCCAAACACTAACCATGAGTGAAAGAAAAGTTTTTGTGTTATCATTCATATTCTCTGAGAAATGGCCAATAAATCATACATTCTGCCAGGGTATGTAAACTTATGAGCACAACTATAGATACATATATAGATATAGATATATACTTCTTTAAAATTTGATTTCACAATTGAATCAATTTCTCATTAAAAAAAATAAACAGAATTGTTTTTCCTTAAGCATATCAAGCATCCTTTAATATAATTAGGATAACTGTAGTTGATTTACCTGGTGCTATTCTCAGATGGGAATATAAATAGAGAGAGAGAAAAAAAGGACAAAATAGAAAGTATAGGACACATCTCTCAAAAATATTAGAATTTTATGAAAATAACTATGCAAAATAATCTATTCAACATTCACAAACCTTTAAAGGTACAGTATACACCAATTTTCATATAACTCACAATAAACACTACGATAAAGAACAATATGCACAGATACTGATATAAAAATTCAGTATAAAACCTTTTAAAGACTTACTTAGAGACTCCCAATTTTATGTCAAGACAGGAGGCTTCATATTTTGCATAATTCTTTACTGAAAACCAAAACAGCAGCAAAGAAAAAACTGACAGGAAGAAAATAATTCACATAGCAACAGAGTATGACCAATCAGCATACAGTATAGCAGTAAAGAGACCAGAACAAACTAAGTCCTTCCTCTTTTCTTTGCTGCTACCAAGACAGCAGGTCACGTATATCTTTAAGTATATTTTTTCTATATAACTTGTATAAACTGTTAGCATTTATTTTCTAGTAATGATTTATATTCTATTTGTATATAGTAAGCTTTCTATTGCCAATTAAGCCTTCATGGCATAAAGGTTTTCTCTTAGCCCCTTCACTGAGTCATTCCAGGTTCTATTCCCCTCAGTGCTCATCTAGTTTGAGCATCCATTTTTATAGATGTATTTGTGCTTGTTATAGAGAACCTCTCTCCTGTTATAATTTTACTGTAATTATATTTTTTCTGTAAATTCCTAAGGTACTAGTTGCTTACAATTTACCTTTTGAAAATAGCACATTCTGTCTTGCTACGGAGCAGCCGTTTTCTGTAAAGACTGCTCCGTTTTATAGTATGGGCTTTTCCCCCTAGGATTTGTGCATTCTACCTTCTACGGAGCAGCCGCTTTTAGACTGCTCCGTTGTTCTAGTCACCAGACCGCATATCGGTCTCTTGTGACCTTCTTCTCTGACTCCCTCCTCTCTACTGATCGGTGCCGCTGCGGATCGCGCGGACACACATCTGACCGGCTATTAATAGCAATGAGCTGGTCGGGTGTGTGAGCCGCGGCCTGCATCGGCTCCGGTTTGGGGGTGTGGCGGTCAGATTATTTTAGAAAAGTAATCTGTATGTGTCTTCCTTGAAGGGCCTTATCTATAGCTTAGTAGGCTAAGGCTATATACACTTGGTTTTATTTCAAAGTTCAAATAAAGTTATTTATGGGACAATACATTTTTCTAACAAGAAATATTAACATGTATTTCAAACGGCCGTTTTTTCCCGCCATTTTCGTTTTGTTTTAATTGCTTTACACAGATTTTTAGCATATTACTTAACGTTCCTCTCATACTAATACTGCTGAAATAGCTCAGTGGTTTAGCAATCAGTTTAGAGACTGAAAGTCCCTGGTTTGAATCCTGACACAAAAATTTATTAAAAAAAAAAAAGGTTATTACTTTATATGTAACTGAGTTTTGTGAACTTGGTGTTTAGCTTTGTGGGCTAACACTGTATTCTTGTAGATTGTAGGCCCAGGGTTCAAATCCTGCCTCTCTTATTAAACATACATTTAAAAAAAAAAAAAAAAAGATATTTTTCTTATTACTAATGTTTCTCTGGGGTTTGATTTTCATTTCAATATTTTATTTTTTCATTTAGATCAGAACTCATTGTTTCATAATTTAAAGAATGGAGTCTGACGACCCTGTCATTGACCCCGCCCCTTCTTCCTCTCAGTCCAAAGAGGATCTTTTAGCCTATATTAATTCGGCCATTGCTTCTGCATTAAAACATAATGTTCCCCCTTCTGAAAATTTTTTAGAACAACCCCAATCCCTTCATTTGGAGGAATCCTCATCCTCTGATTCAGACCCTCCAATATCGCGCAAGCGTCATTGGAAGACTCATTCTCGCTCTGCTTCACATAAAGGCAAAGCTCTAAAATCGAAAGCCCCTCCCCCGGCCGTTTCACATAGAGGTATCAGAACCTCCTCCCCAGAGGTTAAACGGGGTAAAAGAACCCTTTCCCCCCTGGGTGTACAAGGGGGGATGCAGAGCTCAGACTCCTTTCCAGGGTTAGATTTGGAGGAGGATCCTCAGTCTGACCTAGAGCTTGATCCAACTCCAGCTCCTCAGGCTGGGGCTCCTCATCCTCGATCTTCCCAAACTATTGAATTAGATGACGAGATGGTTGACCCGGCTGGGAATCCAATCTTTAGCCCTAAACAGATTAAACATCCCAGATCATCGGATTGGGCATTAGCTCCTCATCTCTCTCGTTTTTTGCAGAGATCTCTCAGAAAGTCTCTCGATCGTGATGATCGTAATAAGTTACGTGCCGAATGCCGTAGACCTTCCCTCCCTTGTAGGGAATCAGTAACACCTGAGTTTGATGCTAAACTCGCTACCTTTCTAACTAGAAGGGGAAGGGATCTGAGAAAGGGTTTAGACAAGGCTCTCAGAGGAGTTCAGGATAAACTCCTGGACACTTCGGGTCCTTTGGCCCAAATTTGCATCTTTCTGATGAAGCTCTTTTGTCTGGCTCTCCTTTGGATCCTTTCGCGATTCGAGAATGGGCTTTTCGAGCTTTTTTGCTTCCTTGGCAACGCCAATGTAGCCATTTTTACTGAACGCAGAAGATCTGCCCTTTTGAGAATTAATCCTAGATTGGCTGTTCTCGCTGTTGAGGAAGCAGGCTCTTCAGCTAAGGGTCTTCTCTTCGGAGAACCCTTTTTGAATATCATGAGGCATTATTTTTCTACCTTTACCTCTATTGATAGGATTCAAGCCTCTCTGAGAAGAGTTTTCAATCCCTCCAATCGGGTTTTTTTCAGGGCCGGCAGATTCAGGGGTCGTCTGCCCGGCCGTCAACATTTCATGGTTCAGCAACGCCAAGCAGTCGCTTTCCAACAGTACCCCTCCTATCCTCAGAGAACTCTCTTCCCACCAAGATCTCGAGCTGTCAGGACCAGATCAGCCCTGCCTAGACCCACCTTACCTCCAGGCCCTCCCACCACCCAGAGTGAGTACTCTTCCTTTGTTCCTGACTTCTTCGCCCATATCTCCCTTTGCAGGCAGACTGTCCCTTTTTTCCCATACGTGGGATCTAATTTCTCAGGATCCTTGGATTGCTCAGACAGGGAGAGGCTTCAAACTGGAATTCATTTGCCCTCCCTTCCAGAAGGATCACCCAAGACCCATGAATCTTTCAAAATCAAATATGGACCTTATTGGTTCAGAAGTTCAATCTCTCCGACTCAAAGGCGCTATAGAGGAGGTTTCGAACCCAGAGGAGGGGTTTCTAAGCAACCTCTTTCTAGTAAAGAAGAAGACGGGTGGTTTTCGCCCTGTCATCAACCTTCGGGACTTAAATTTCTTTGTCGTTTACCACCATTTCAAGATGGAAGGCATCCACATGCTCAGGGACCTTCTCCGTTTGGGAGATTGGTTCGTCCGCCTAGACTTGACAGATGCCTACCTTACGGTCCCAGTGATCCCAGACCATCGGAAATTCCTCAGGTTCCTCTGGGATGACAGGATATGGCAATTTACTTGCCTGCCTTTCGGCCTCAGTTCGGCTCCTTGGTGTTTCACCAAACTTCTAAAACCCGTCATCGCAATCCTCAGAGGCAAGGGTATTCGCCTTATCATTTACCTGGACGACATTCTCCTCATGGCAGAGGATCGTTCTTCCCTCCTTTGTCACTTACACACAACCTCCTCCCTTCTTCAAGGGCTAGGATTTGTTATCAATTCAGAGAAGTCGGCTTTGATCCCCTCTCAGCAAGTAGAATTCCTAGGTTTTCTCATAGACTCCACCTCAGGTCTGCTCCTTCTACCTCAGGAGAAGATCAACAAGATCAAATTGGAAATTCGAGAGGTGCTGGCATCCCCCATGATATCTATCCGCCAGCTTTCCAGAATCATCGGGCTCCTTGCCGCCTCCATTCTGGCAATTTTCCCTGCCCCTCTGCATTACCGAGCAATGCAGAGGCTAAAGATTCAATCTTTCAGGGAATGCCGCTCGTATCATCAGATAATTTGTTTGAATGAGGAGGTCCATGCAGAGATGTCCTGGTGGTTCCTTCACATGGAATCCTGGAACGGCAAGGGTATCTTTGGATCCTCGCCAGACTTTGTGCTCTCCTCAAATGCCAGCCTTCTGGATTGGGGGGCATCTTTCGAATCCGCTGGGACGGGGGGATCTTGGTCCCCTCTGGAACAGTCGTTACACATCAATTGTCTAGAGCTTTTGGCGGGCTCTTTCGCCATTCGCTCTTTCTCCAAACAATTTACGAATTGCTGCATCCTCCGTATGGACAACATATCTGCGGTCCAATACATCAATCGCTTAGGAGGTACGAAATCCAAGATGCTATCAGATCTTGCCTCAGAATTGTTCAGGTTCTGTGCCTCCCGCAACATTTCCCTCCGGGCTCAGTATATTCCTGGAGTTTCAAATTCTGTCGCAGACTGGTTTTTTCGTTTTTGGAGAGACTCCAGCGATTGGCGACTTCTTCGCCCCGTTTTTCTGAGAATTCAGAGGAAATTCGGTCCCTTTTCTGTGGACCTTTTTGCTTCCAGAATCAATCATCAGTTGCCTCGTTATTTCAGCTGGCTTCCAGATCCGGGGAGCGAGGCCTCGGATGCTTTTCTGCAGAGCTGGCCTCAATCTGGAGCTTACGCTTTCCCTCCCTTCTCGCTCATCACGAGAACCCTCTGGACGGTCATGAGATTCAAATGCTCCCTGACAATAATTACCCCCTTTTGGCCGATGCAGCCCTGGTTCCCACTTCTTCTGGAGATGGCGGTTTTCCCGCCTCTTCTTCTTCCCAATCAGCTAGACATTCTTGCGGACCCTCAAGGAGGACCTCATCCCCTGATTCTCCAGGATCGCCTTTCTCTGCTAGCTTGGCAGATTTCAGGGGATCCTGGGCTTCCGAAGGCCTTTCAAGAGACGCTCAACTTCTCCTTCGAGAATCTTGGGCCCCTGGCACCAGGAAATGTTACGCTTCAGCCTGGACGTCATGGGTTAGTTGGTGTTCTCGCAGGCAGGTTGATCCCTTTTCAGCCCCTGTAGTTTTTATTGTAAATTATCTTTCTGAACTTTTTTCCCTTGGGAAAGCTTACCGCTCCATTAATGTCGTCCGCTCTGCAATTTCAGCGGGTCATTTTCCGGTTGATGGTAATCCGGTGGGAAGACACCCCCTAGTTTGCCGGATTTTAAAAGCCATTCGACTGAAGGTTCCCCCTTCTGCTCGATACTCTCACCTTTGGGATGTTTCCATCATGCTGTCCTTTCTTAGGAATTGGCCTACCAATGCAGAACTTTCCCTTAATCAGTTGTCAGACAAATTGGCTATGTTACTCTGCTTGGTTTCCTTCCGCAGGATTTCAGATATCCGTGCGCTGGACGTAGAAGGCATTTCCTTTTCCCCTGAGGGCATTACCTTTTCCATCTCTAAACGCACAAAATCCATGTCATCTTCCATCTTCTACCCATATTTCCCTGATGATCCTCAACTCTGTGTGGCTCTCTGTTTGAAATCTTATCTTTCTAGGACGGTTTCTTTCCGGTCTTCTTCTGGGGGTAAATTGTTAATCTCCTTTGTTCCCCCTTTTCGCCCCGTCTCTTCCCACACTTTAGCCAGATGGGTGCATTGGCTCATGTCCTCCGCAGGCATTGATCTTTCGTTTGGAGCTCATTCCGTTCATGGTGCAGCTGCATCCAAGGCTCTTTTAGCTGGCTGTAATCTTCAAGATATCCTCAGAGCTGCAGATTGGTCTTCTTCATCCACCTTTTCTCGGTTTTATTTTAAACCCATTCTTCACGCTGCTGAGTCATTACTTTTATTGCGTTAAAATTGCAAAATATGAAGCCTCCTGTCGACATAAAATTCAGATTATTATAACCTTGGTGACTAAATAATCTTGATTTTATTAAAGACAGGAGGCGAATATTTTCCCACCCCCTTTTTCTTCTGCCTCTCCCGGTGGAGGTTTAAAAAAAAAAAAAAAAAAAATTATTGAATAAGGATATTTAATGTTTTGTATGTTCATGGTTATGTTTATTCTTTGATTCTGTACCTAAGAGAACAAATATTATTGTCATTTTATATCTTTTTACAGTTTAATCCTATGGACGAGATTTTTTCTGGCATCTTTCAAGGCTCGACTTGGATCTTCCTCAAGCTTCAAATTCCTTTCTACACAGGATGTTGTTGATGTTCATTCTTCTGTAGTCTTTCAGGAGATTCACCAAAGAAAAGAGGAAGGACTTAGTTTGTTCTGGTCTCTTTACTGCTATACTGTATGCTGATTGGTCATACTCTGTTGCTATGTGAATTATTTTCTTCCTGTCAGTTTTTTCTTTGCTGCTGTTTTGGTTTTCAGTAAAGAATTATGCAAAATATTCACCTCCTGTCTTTAATAAAATCAAGATTATTTAGTCACCAAGGTTATAATAATCTGAATTTTGCACTGTTAACGAGGTTAGGTTGGGACACCCACTGAAATGGGCAGAGAAAGCAGGAAGAACAGACATTCCCCTCCCCTTTCCACTGCATATGAAAATACCTATTACACAAGCATAATTCTGTATACATCAGTATATATCGAAAACTGTGGGGCTTGATAAGGAGTCTGAAAATCAGCACAATGTTATTAAAAAAATAAGCAAAACTATACATTTTTTAAAAAAAAAACACACCCAGATGGGCTATATAATTGGATCATCTAGAAAACATTTAAGGTATGAAAAATTTAGTATACAATGTCCCTTTAAAGGGACATAAAACAATTTGGGATAGAGACAAAATATAATAATATGTACTTTAATTACTTTACCTGCAAATTTATACTGCAGTGCCTCGCCACTACTACTGATCGTTGTGTATTTTTTCTCTTTCTTTTTAGTAAACCAGATAGGAAGACGTGAATAGAAAAAAAGGATGCTAAGGTGTAAAATGCCCACTAGGTGGCAGCAAAATACTGGCTATGAGGAAAGGGAGAGTGATGACCTCAGCAATAGGAACCTGGCACCAAATTTTGAACTACACTAAATTTGTACACATGTGTATTCAATACCTTGAAAAAAGGCCCAAGTCAGGGCTGAAACGTTGGTCATTTTGACATACTGAAATTATAAATGAAACAATATGATGATGTTTGGAATTGGAACAAATATAAAATAAATTGAAGGAATTATTAATCAGTGAGTTGTACTATGAGATATAAAGCTTTTTGACTTCTAATGCATTGAGGATTGGAACAGAGTGCTTTACCCCAAAAATTTGTTTTATATATACTGTATATATATATATATATATATATATATATATATATGTATTGTGTCCCCTTTTCCTGTAATTTGATTCTAAATAGTGTGTGCTTTATAATTATTGTTAAAAGTGGAAGTGTAGACTGCCATACACCACACAGTCAGTGACTACACACTCTAGTGACCCATTTATAACATTGCCTAATTGACCTCAGCAGAAATGGTAGAACATGATGGTGTTGCCCATTACGGAAATGTTATTCGTATTTTTCAGTTTTATCTATCTATATATTCTTCCCAGGCTAACGTTTGATTTGAATGCATCATTTTGTCTATCTATTTCATGTTTACTTTACGTTTAGGCACAGTAATATGATGTTTATTCAGATACAAACTAATATTAGCGTATAAAATATTGTAATTAAAAAAAACATAAAACATATTAAGGATGTTAAACAAAGCAGATGGATATATGCTCAGTAGGGAAAGCTCCCTATAATAAACGCATCTGATACTCTGTAGGTCATGATCTTGTGTGGGTGGCTGCAATTATTTGATGAGTTACATACTTGATCTAACGGCAATCAATTTATACACAGGCACCCTGCTATTTACTTACTCTCAAAACATAAACCTATCAAATACAGTAAATTAAAGGTTTCAGAAAAATGCTTCTTCTTGTAATAGTGTTCAGTTACAATCAGCAGATTTATTTTCAGATGTTTCAAATTACATTTAATTGCAACAGAATATTAATCACCTTTTTTTTTCTTCAGCATAACATTTATATCTAGATTTTGGAGTTGGCTAGAACTAACTACAGGGGCGGAACTACAGGGGGTGCAAAGACTCAACTGCGACCGGGCCCCCGAGGGTGGAGACCCAGCTTAAAAAAAATAAAATAATAATTATTCCCCCAATAAAAAACATTGACTTGCCACTGCCTGCACTGATATCATGTGAGTGTGACATGATGCCTCACTAGTGTCTCTGACTACAGGGGTCAGTGTTTCTGCTTTACCTATTAGTATTTATGTATGCATATGTGTATGTTTGTGGAACCAGCAACTTACAGACCTTGTTACTACAGCATGAGGGGGAGGGGGTAAACAGTGTCACTATACAGTACCACTATATACAGTATGGGGGGCTGGACCATGTCACAGACTACTTTGGTCAGGTCACTTTATAAAGTACTAGGGTGGGTAGGGTCAGGCCAGCCATCTCACCGGCAGATTACAGACTGTGTCACTAACTCACTATATACAGTACTGGTGGGTTAAACAGTGTCACTATATTCAATAATAGGGGTCAGACCCTCTCACAGACTGTGGGCACAGGGTACCTCCTTTTGCAGACATGTAATCTGATTCACATTTTTTTTTCTGTATTAAATGTTAAAACAAAAACAAAAAGATATGTATCAAATGCATTTCTTTTTTTTTGGGGGGGGGGGCCTTCTTAGATTCTGGCACCTGGGCCTTGTGGTTTCTAGTTATGCCTCTGACTAACTACTGTATATTTATAGTACAACTGCATATAAATATTAAATAAAAGGGTTATTAAGAGGACATAATACAATCAGCAAATGAACTAAAACATTTTATTAGTATGCTATTGCCTGCAGAGAACTAAGCATTACTGGGCTGGAGTTAAACACAGCGGCTGAGCCAATCAGTGGTCACAAATGGCTGCGCAGAAGTGGGGGCTGTCAATCATTCCGTTTGGATCAGGATGATTTCACTCCACTACATTTTAGGTGGTGGAGAGGTTAAGAAGCAACTGTCTTAAGAATTCGCAGCTTGATAAATGAGGCTCAAATAGAATAAAAACATTGATCTTTTGCATCAAAGTCAGTCTAAAATCGGTGTACTGTGTTTATAAATGGACTTATTGGTCATTCACTAAAGGAATCCTCTTATTGTAAATACATATTTTTCCTTTAGATAAATGACTTATGTGGTATTTTTTTTTATGCAGGTCACTCTATGTTTTCTAAAAGTCCATCTTTGTATTATTTATTTAAACACAAATTAATGAAATTGATTGCCACCAATTTGGATTGCTTATTTTGCCCAGGCAGGTACAAAATTGCATGAGCACTAGTATTGAGACACACGTGTTATTCAGGTTGACCAGTAGGTGGTGCTGTTCTGTTTATTTCACATTCAGTATACTATTGCCATAAAATAGTTTCAGCACTAGTTTTATTTTTCAAATTGCATAATTTCTTCAAAAACAAGTTCCTTTTACCACAGAAGCATTTATTAACCCCTGTATCACCTCATCACTGACATCTCCTGTCATCTGACATCCACATTTACCCTCTACACCAGTGCTTTCCAAACTGTGTGCCGTGACACACTAGTGTGTCGGTGGCAGTGTGTAGGTGTGTCCCTGCTTCAGCACAAATTTCTTTGAATTTAAAAAAAATATATTTTTTTTTTTGGTTTCCGATTTTCCACCTGCCTGCGACACATATCACGTGGTTGACACGTGATTGATACCTAGTGGGTCACAGATCATCTTAACCTATTGGCGCATCTCACCGGGAACTGAAACTATTCCCTTTGGCGGCACATTGGCTCCTGACTGCGCATGTAGTCTCCTCAATCGGTTTGTGACTGCATGTGTAGTCAGTGAGTGGGATAGCAGTGTGTTTGCAGCGCGAGCAGTAGTCAGTCGGACTAGGGCGGCAGCTTAAATGCTGAGCTGAAGTCAGAAGTCAAAGTGTTTTTTTTTTTGCAGCTAGCTCTCAGTAGTGCATTGCTGCTCCTGCTCTTGATATATGGATAGGAAGTGGAAGCTTAAAAATGCTTGATGATGAAATGCGAGTGTCTTTATCTAATATTCCACCAAATATTCAGAAACTGTGTTTATCCCATCAACCTCATACATCCCATTAAAATAGTAAATAGCTATTGGTGTTATTAATCTTTTTTTTTATTCTTGTACATATATTGTTACTTGTCAATATATTTCGTTATTATATAATTTATGTATGTGTCCGTATCTCTTAAAACAAGTTAGTTTAACCTCCTGTTTGCTAGTACAACTGAATTACTGTGTCGTGAAATGATGTAGGTCTAACAAAGTGTGTCACCAACATGAAAAGTTTGGAAAGCTCTGCTCTACACACACCTCACTCATCCAGCACATAACTCTGCGTCTCTCACTCAGATGCTTCCTGATATGCTGTGCACCAAGCTCCACCCCTCCATCAGCACAGCTAACACAGTGGGCTTCAGTTAGTTACTAGTTCTGCTCTATTCTGTGGCTCTGCTCACACTGATTATACAGCTTTATTTTCACTCCTCAGTGCACCATTGCTTCCTGATAATCAAGTAAGTCATTTAATGTGACATGAAACCCACATTTTTTTTTCATGATTCAGAAAGAGTGTTTGATTTTAAACAACATTCCAATTTACTTCTATTATTTAATTTGCTCCCTTCTCTTGTTATGCTTTGCTGAAAGGTTTATCTAGGTAAGTGCAGGAGCAGCAAAGAACCTAGGTTCTAGCTGCTGATTGGTGACTGCATATTTATACTGATTGTCATTGGCTCACCCATGTGTTCAGTTAGAAACCAGTAGTGCATTGCTGCTCCTTCAACAAATGATACCAAGAGAATGAAGCAAATTTGATAATAGAAGTAAACTGAAAAGTTGTTTAACATTGTATGTTCTACTAAATCATGAAATACATTTTTTGGGTTTCACGTCCCTTTAAGTGCACTTTGCACAACCCAGTCACCCATAGCATTTCCTTAAGTTACCTTTTCCATTTCTTTTCTTTTCAGTGGTGATCTTTCTCTAACTGAACCTGTATGATGTCTGCACTTTCTAATAAAACTCATATCACACTCAAATTACCATTCAGTTTTGTGTCAGCTGCATAGCCATAAAAAGCATGGTATTCCCTTGCCCTTGAGTCCTTTCTCCACATAAAGACCTTATGGCCCCACTGATATCCACAAACCACATGCCACTAGTGATCAGCCTCTGCATGTCCTGTTAGTTATATGTAAACAAGAGAACTCAGATTAGACCTTATGGCCCCACTGATATCCACAAACCACATGCCACTAGTGATCAGCCTCTGCATGTCCTGTTAGTTATATGTAAACAAGAGAACTCAGATTAGACCTTATGGCCCCACTGATATCCACAAACCACATGCCACTAGTGATCAGCCTCTGCATGTCCTGTTAGTTATATGTAAACAAGAGAACTCAGATTAGACCTTATGGCCCCACTGATATCCACAAACCACATGACACTAGTGATCAGCCTCTGCATGTCCTGTTAGTTATATGTAAACAAGAGAACTCAGATTAGACCTTATGGCCCCACTGATATCCACAAACCACATGACACTAGTGATCAGCCTCTGCATGTCCTGTTAGTTATATGTAAACAAGAGAACTCAGATTAGACCTTATGGCCCCACTGATATCCACAAACCACATGACACTAGTGATCAGCCTCTGCATGTCCTGTTAGTTATATGTAAACAAGAGAACTCAGATTAGACCTTATGGCCCCACTGATATCCACAAACCACATGACACTAGTGATCAGCCTCTGCATGTCCTGTTAGTTATATGTAAACAAGAGAACTCAGATTAGACCTTATGGCCCCACTGATATCCACAAACCACATGACACTAGTGATCAGCCTCTGCATGTCCTGTTAGTTATATGTAAACAAGAGAACCCTACAGCCCTGCAGATTCACTGTCACATACCCACATTATGCATCAGATCAGATACCCTAACCCTGCACCCCCCTCTGAAATCCACACAACCCTGCACCCCTTACCTTTTTTATATTAAAATCAAAATAAATCAGATAAAAATATTTTTTTCCATTTTGATATATATATATATATTAACAATTTAGTCCTCTCAAAGAAACAAAAACACTAGTAACAACCCTAACATGTTTATGTTTTCTTAGCCTGATGATTAGCGCAGCCCACAGTAGAGAAAAAAATTGAGAAAAAAAGACAATGATAGTGAAAGGAGGAAATATTTTTTATCAGCTGCCCTTTTATTACATGTACTAAAGTAATATGTATTGGCAGCATCAGTTTGAATTTGAAAAATCTTGCCAACTAGACCTTATAAAATGGATGCCAACAAGACAGTTCTCTGACATGTAATTACTCAAAATACCTTCATGGAAATGAATTTTAAAGAACAAATAAAGCTTTCAATCAATGTAAATAAATGAATTACAAAATATTATTTTTTGATGACGGAGTCCCTTTAAATTCATTGCAAAGAAGTCACAAATGCTTCTATCTGAAGTCAACACTGCAGAGCTTCATCTAGTTATTGTATAGCCCTCCCATTTGTGCACTTTATATTGGTCTGCTACTAGTTTGCCCTGCCTCACATTGGCTTATATTGAATTTTTGATTGATGTGCTCTGCTACGGTTTGGTTTAGTTGTTTTTTTTTTTTGTACGACATTCATTTGATGTCTGTTATATATGGTTCCTTGTCCAGTTAAGGTTTTATAATTTGATGTCTGTGTGTTTTAGCAGTTTTAGTGTTGGTCTGGTTGCCTAGCAACTGTTTTGGGCCCTTTTTTTATTTTGTGTATTTATTGTTTAAATGTATGTATGCAATTGTGTGTGTATGTGTGTAAATGTATGTTGGTGCATTTGTTTATGTATGTGTGTATGTGTATTTTCTTTTATCTCACTGCTGTCTACATTTTGCTTGTAGCTTAAAGGGACAGTCAAGTCCAAAAAAAACTTTCATGATTCAGATAGGGCATGTAAGTTTAAACAACTTTCCAATTTACTTTTATCACCACTTTTGCTTTGTTCATTTGGTATTCTTCTTTGAAAGCTAAACCTAGGAGGTTCATATGCTAATTTTTTATTTTAATCTTAAAGAATTTTGACAGTTTTCACCACTAGAGGGCATTAGTTCATGTGTTTCATGTAGATAACATTGAGCTCATGCACGTGAAGTTACCAAGGAGTGAGCACTGATTGGCTAAAATGCATCTCTGTCAAAAGAACTGAAATAAGGGGGCAGTTTGCAGAGGTTTAGATACAAGGTAATTACAGAGGTAAAAACATGTATTATTATAACTGTGTTGGTTGTACAAAACTGGGGAATAGGTAATAAAGGGATAATCTATCTTTTTAAATAACAAAGATTCTGCTGTTGACTGTCCCTTTAAGAAAAACCTGAAAACAAAATTTGCATTTGCAGATCACTGTGTTTCAATTTGCTAGTGTGCCTTATGTTGTTTTACACAAGAAAAAAAAGCAATTAATCTGTGTCACTTGGTTAAGACAGCTGTGCGCAGTTTAAAAAAAACAACAGCAAAAAAACTAAATGTTCCATATTTTAAGTGTTACCACAAATTGGTTTTCTGTGTCAGTTTGTGCACTCATTTTGGGCTCAAAAACATTCTCCATCACTGCTATAGTATGACCTGATATTGAACGTCAAATATAATATACTAGAAATAATGATAAATAAAGATATCTATTCTTAAAAGGTAAACAAATAAATAAAGTATAATGTATTTAAAAGGATTTAAAGGGATAGTTTAGTCAAAATTAAACTTTCAGGATTTAGATAGAGCATGCAATTTTAAGCAACTTTCTAATTTACTCCTATTGCTAATTGGTGGCTACATTTAGATAACAATCAGCAAGCATAGCCACCAATCAGCAAGCTCTACCCAGGTTCTGAACCAAAAATGAGCTGGCTCCTAAGCTTGCATTCTTTTTAGGAAAGTTGCTTAAAATTGCATGTTCTATCCTTTAATTTCAATATAAAAAGCCCAATGATACAGTAATTACGAAAATAAATACATACACACACAATTCAGGATGTATCTTCTTTTTTGTCTTCAAAAGCAGGTTTTACAGTCAGTTACAATATCTTGCACTTTCAGAGAGATATCATAAGACTAAATAAATAATGTTTTCAAGATTATTACAGAAATAGTGAAGCTTTAAAAATAGATACGGTTTCGTTAATTTCAGTGAAATATCTCCATTACAAGGGTTTAGTATCCCTTTAATGAATTTCCATGCCTGTCTATTTTTTTTATGATTTCTGTATTGTTTTTACTATTTTGAGGCAGCATTTTTATAAATAAATCAGTACATGGCTTCCATCATTTTACAGATCTAATCCAGGTCTGGGAGGCTTTATGAAACTTGTAGGCACAGTTGCTGATAGCAAGTAGAGTTTTGTGCAGGGGCCGAGTCAAAAGTAATCAGTGAGTGGGGTATAGTGTGTAAAACAAGCAGAATTGGGCATGTAGTGCACAGTGTAAGGGCAGTCTATCAAGGCTTGGCTGCCCTTTATTTAACTTCTAGAAACCCTGACATTTATACAGACAGAGAGCTGCTAGAACGATTACAGGACAGAGTTCCAAATCATGACGGTTCCATACTATGCACAATGGCCAGGAGTTCTATATAATGTTAAAATGTAAATATTCATGTAGAATAATCAAAGAAGCTAAATTAGGATTCTAAAATAATGATGTTCTGCCAACAAATCAATTTACAAATACAAAGAGGGTTTTGTTTTGTTCGTCTGCCATATTTCTCTTCAGGATCCCTGAATATCTGTTGCAAAATCTGAACTGTAAAACAAATGTTCACTTTTACAATTTTCTACCAAGTTAATATTTAAACAGAGCTAATAAAAAAAACAATGCTACATTTTTATTTATATATAGTATATACCAAAGATTAAATGTAACACTTAAAACAAAAAC
Source organism: Bombina bombina (assembly GCF_027579735.1). Classification (NCBI taxonomy): domain Eukaryota; kingdom Metazoa; phylum Chordata; class Amphibia; order Anura; family Bombinatoridae; genus Bombina; species Bombina bombina. The sequence goes on from NC_069502.1 coordinate 501,209,299, forward strand.
AAATCACTTTAAAATACTGAAAACAACACATTGATTTAAAGGTTGTGCATTTAAAAATATATATATATATTACACTCAGTATTGAATATTAAAATGTATGAAACAAAAATGTAACATTAATTAAAAAACAAATGTTGAATATTAATCATACCTTTATATAGAAAGTAGCCATGATTCATTTATGTAAACCAGTGTACCAAAATATGTGTCCAGCCCTACTTTCTGTATAATGAATGCAATTTAGCAGTATATCATAACACCAATGACCTATATAAAAATCAATTACTGCTTTACTGTGCATGTAAAGTATTATAGGTACATCAATAGAGTGACTTATAGATGAAAGGGAAAGATTCAGATAAACACAAACCAAAATAATATATATATATATATATATATATATATATATATATATATATATATATATATATATATTATAAAAGCAGTAAGGACCACACGTGAAGCAGAAGTTATATTGTCTGCTCATACCAAGTGGTATTAATACATTTTTAGCTGATCTCATTGAAACTTCTTCTTGTCATATCTGCATCTTAAGAGATGCAGTTTTTAGTGACAGTGCTTTCTGCATGGTAAGTAATTATTACACAAGGCTATACAGTACAGGGATTGTATTATGTGTATCATTGGAAATATAAAAAAAATGTCTATTAAGTATAAAATGCAGCAGATAATTGGACTGAAAAAAATAAATATTCAACACAATGATAAGTTTCAGACAGCTTAGTCAGCATGTTATCTGCCAGACATATAAAAAAAAAAAAAAAGACTCCCGTATGGACATGAATATTTATTTCTGTTGTTTGAAAGAAAAGGAAAACATAGTGTTATAAAGTGTTCTTGTATTTATGTCTTATGTTCAACTAACCCCTTAACAACCGCAACGTACCCTGTCTGGACATAATAGTGAGGGTCTTGCTGCATGCTATTAGAGCCTCCCTCCCTCCTGAAGGTTTGATAAAATAGCATGGGCAAGACCACGCTAATGAAAACGGCACCCCATAGAAAGACCAGAGACGTACCTTGTAAGCCGGTAAATGGCAAGCAAACACCTTGTAAATTTAAGCCAATTTTGTTGTCTTACTATAGAATAACATATAAGCCAAGTCTAAACATTTTTAAAAAAAATTATATCCTGTTTTTCAATGGCAAACTCCACTAAACACTTGCCTAATTTGGAGTAGCCACCAGTAGGTAAGGAGTAGAAGATGATGCTAGTGGGTCCCCTCAATCTCAGTTGATCATAATTAGCTACACTTTAGTCTAGATGTCTAAAATGAAACCTTTTCCCTTTGTACTTGACATGTTACCGCTCTCTGCTTTTAAGGATTTTCCATTTATGATCATTTAAGTTTATCCTCAATTTGTACTCAACAGATTGCAGCCACTTGTACAGAAGGCATGCATGCTTTATTTTACTAGTGGTGTACATTAGCACAATTAGTTAACATTAACTGCACAGTTCAGAATTATTGTGTAGTAGCAGGAAACATAGCAAAATGATGAGTTTAGGGAACCAAGGGGAACCTCTAAACCTAGAAAACTGTCCTTAAAGGGCCAGTTTACTTCAAAATTGTTATTGTTTAAAAATATAGCTAAAACCTTTACTACCCATTCCCAGGTTTTTTAAGTCCCTACAGATCATCTTTGTCTCAGTCTATTTTATAAGCTTTTCACATCAAGACACAGCTAGTTAATGTGAACCATATAGATGATAACACTGTGCTCACTCCTGTGGAGTTATTAATGAGACTGCACTGATTGGTTGTTGTAAACAGCCATGAGATTAGGGGACATTCTGCAGAGACTTAGATACGAGGTAAAAAGTATATTAATATAACTGTGTTGGTTATACAAAACTGGGGAATGGGTAATAAATGGATTATATATCTTTGTAAACAATCACATTTTTGGAGTAGACTGTCCCTTTAACTCTTGTCTGGAAATTTGTTTGTAGAAAGAAAATAATTAAATTTTTATCAAACCTCTTTAAAAATCTTGGAAAACAAATTGAAAAAATTGACCTTTATGTCAAAGTTTAAATTCAAGAAATTCTTGGTTTCAGCACATTCAAACTTAAAGGGACGGTCAAGTCCAAAAAAAAACGTTCATGATTCAAATAGGGTATATAATTTTAAACAACTTTCCAATTTACTTTAATCACCATTTTTGCTTTGTTCTCTTGGTATTCTTAGTTGAAAGCTAAACCTAGGAGGTTCATATGCTAATTTCTTAGACCTTGAAGGCCGCCTCTAATCTGACAGTTTTTCACCACTAGAGGGTGTTAGTTCATGTGTTTCATATAGATAACATTGAGTTCATGCACGTGAAGTTACCTAGGAGTGAGCACTGATTGGCTAAAATACAATTCTGTCAAAAGATAAAATTAACCAAGCAAGGGGGCGCTCTCTACTACATAAATGAATATATGACCATCTAAAAGTAAAAAAAACACAAGGTAAATTAAAACAAATAACATATAATCAATCACAAATGCATCAGATCAATCGCAAATGCATAAAAAGTAATATAAAATATTGCAACTACAGTACAAGTCCAATATGAGAGGACAGGTTACAGATATTCTTATCTCACAAAACAGTAAGTCCATAAATTCCAGATACAGGGCTGCTCTCCTTCTTGCAGATCATTCTCGATCAGGCTCTAGACATGGATACAAAAGACAAAGGGGCGCCTCATATGTAGATCAGAGATGTAACAAATCCCACACTGAATAGAAAGCCAAATGGATACTCACATTTAGCTGAAGCACCCTTGTGTGCTTGTGGCAGCAGGCTAATAACTCAGGGTGTATCAGCTAACCCAGGCAGCAGGTAACACTCAGGAACACCAGATGAAGTACCCAGATGGATACTCACATTTAGCTGAAGCACCCTTGTGTGCTTGTGGCAGCAGGCTAATAACTCAGGGTGTATCAGCTAACCCAGGCAGCAGGTAACACTCAGGAACACCAGATGCAGTACCCAGATAGAGTACTGAATGCAGTTTGCCCCAAAGAGCGATAGGGATAAAAGTAAGGTGCTAACACTTGGCTTATGTAAAACACAAGGTTTATTAAAACTCACATAAAAACAAAAGCTTCAAGTGGTAGGAGGGCATAGACATGTAGACCCCCTAATGCAACGCGTTTCTCGGCTATAAAATCGCCGTTTCCTCACATACCTTATGTGAGTTTTAATAAACCTTGTGTTTTACATAAGCCAAGTGTTAGCACCTTACTTTTATCCCTATCGCTCTTTGGGGTGAACTGCATTCAGTACTCCATCTGGGTACTTCATCTGGTGTTCCTGAGTGTTACCTGATGAATATGTGATACCGATTTGCGACGCGGTTCTTTTTTTTGCTTATTGGAGTAAAAATTGCGGGCGACGGGTGAAATTTATGCACCCCATTTATATGATACCAAAACCGCGTAAAAACCGGCATTGTCGACTTTTGCAGGTGATGCCGCATATGTAATCTTGCCCCTGGTGAGCAAATGAATAGAGACAATTGTGTGCAGCCACCAATCACCAGCTAGCGCCCAGTAGTGCAGGATATCTACATATTCTTTTCTGCAAAGGATGCCAAGAGAACAAAGTAAATTGGAAAAAAGAAGTAAATTTAAAAGTGACTTAAAATTACATGCTCTATCTGAATTTTGCAAGTTTAATTTTGACTTTCCTATCCATTTAAATTCTACACTTACTTCACCGTAAATCAGAAACTTTTGATGCTAAAGCAAGAGAAGTGAATGTCTTTGCTTTTACACATTTCAGAAAGAATTCCAAGGGACATTCTAATTCAAAGCCCAAATCCTCCATTTGTTAGAGCATGTTATTTTTGCATTAGTGTCCATTGCTAGTTAGGTGTTTAACCCTTGTAAATGTGTGAAAAACATACAGTGAAGCTCCTGAGCAGGATATGGCTGTTAAATCAAAAATATATTATCTTATCTCTTCTGCTGAGGCCAAATAACAACATATATAAATAAGCTAGAGCAGTGATCAATAAGTCACTGAGTAGAATGTAGCAGGGTAAGACCTCTAAAGTATGGACTATGGAGACTTTTTTTCACTACACATAAACAAAAAAGCTTTACGGTCTAAAGCTATGATACTCACACACAGTTGTCTGAGCTCACTGGAAAGTCACAGAAACTGCAGAGTGTCAAAGTATTAAGGCTGGAGGTGGATCTTAAACAAGGGGCAAGAGGTGTCTAAAATTGTTTTAAAGCTCAATTTTGAGTATCTTAACACTTTTAGCAGTTACTGGTTAATTTAAAACGTAACATACATTGCATGATTTATATATTGTATTTATTGTTGTACCTGCAAAATAGAAGACCCTGAGGGTTCACTATAGTTTGTAGAAAAAAAAGAAAGAGGATATTTTAACATGACTATTCTTGTAATTGCTGTATATTTGATTTAAATTTAGGTTTAGACACTCTATTACTAGTGAGCCAATCATTTCATGCAGATTCTTTATTACTATACTGTGCCAGAAGTTATTGTCAGCAAATATAAGCTGGAGCTGAGACCAATAAAAATAATATTTTTCTCTTTTCTTGTTTTCAAATAGACTCTGGTAAACAAATTACACAATTTTTTTATGGGAATATGATCATAAACATAATTAAACAATTGCAAACAGAGAGATAAAGTATCCAAGGAAAACATAGGGGGATATTTATCAAAGCCTCGCTGGCACCAATACGCTCACCTAACATTGCGGCCACGTTTCTCAATACGCACTCCTTATTTATAAAAATTCCGGCAAAAAGACGCCCACCAAGTACGGGGCGATGAGCATTGGACTGTTGTTAACTAACAGGCATCAATCTCGTGTCTATTCGGCTTTTTCACAACTTTATTTATACCCTGTCACTAAACGCCGCCGCTATACTAAAATGTTTTAACCCCTATCCCACTGCTCCCTGACATCGCTGCCACCTAAAGTTATTAACCCCTATCCCGCCGCTCCCCGACACCACCACAACATAAAGTTATTAACCCCTATCCCGCCGCTCCCCGACATTGCCACAACCTAAATAAAGTTATTAACCCCTATCCCGCCGCTCCCCGACACCGTCGTAAACAAAATAAAGTTATTAACCCCTATCCCGCTGCTCCCCGACACCACCGGCACTAAATAAACGTATTATTAACCCCTAAACCTCTGGCCTCCCACATCACTACCACTAAATAAACCTATTAACCTCTAAACCGTCAGCCCCCCACATCGCCATAAACTAAATTAAGCTATTAACCCCTAAACCTAACAACCCGCTAACTTTAAATTAAAATTTAAAATTAAAATTACAAGATCCCTATCTTCAAATAAATTTAAACTTACCTGTTGAATTAAAATAAACTAATTTAAACTATTAATTAACCTACCCTATTATCCTACAATTAATTCAAAATACCAATTAAATAAACTAAATTACATATTAAAAAAACCTAACCCTAATCAAATTATTTAAATATACTATTAAACATTAGTACTAAGTTACAGAAAAAAACAAACACTAAGTTACAAAAACAGACAAACACTAAATTACGAAAAATAAAAAAACAAATTATCAAAAATAAAAAAGAATTACACCTAATCTAATAGCCCTATCAAAATAACCCCCCCCCCAATTAAAAAACCCCTAGCCTACAATAAACTACCAATGGCCCTTAAAAAGACCTTTTGTGGGGCATTGCCCCAAAGATATCAACTCTTTTTACCTGTAAAAAAAATACAAACACTCCCCAACAGTAAAACCCACCACCCAGCCAACCAACCCCCCCAAATAAAAAACCTATCTAAAATAACCTAAGTTCCACATTGCCCTGAAAAGGGCATTAATATGAGCATTGCCCTTAAAAGTGCATTTAGCTCTTTTACATGCCAAAACCCTAATCTAAAAATAAAACCCACCCAAAAAAACATTTAAAAAACCTAACACTAACCCCCAACGATCCACTTACAGTTCTTGAAGACCGGCTTAAAGGATCCATCCGGAGCCAGAGAAGTCATCATCCAGGCGGCAAGAAGTCTTCATCTGGGCGGCTGTTCCAATAGGATTTTAGCAGCTCTAATCCTATTGGCTGAAATTTTTCAGCCAATAGGAATGCAAGGGACGCCATCTTGGATGACGTCACTTGCATTGAAGTTCCAGTTTACGGCGGCGACCATATGAAGAGGATGCTCTGCGCCGGATGTCTTCAGGATGGACCCCCTCCTCGCCAGATAGATGAAGATAGAAGATGCCGCCCGGATGAAGACTTCTTGCTGCCTGGATGATGACTTCTCCGGCTCCGAGTTGGATCTTTCAAGCAGGACTTCAAAAACTGTAAGTGGATCGTAAGGGGTTAGTGTTAGGTTTTTTTTAAGGTTTTTTTTTGGGTGGGTTTTATTTTTAGATTAGGGTCTGGGCATGTAACAGACCTAAATGCCATTTTAAGGGCAATGCCCATAAAAATGCCCTTTTCAGGGCAATGGGGTGCTTAGGTTATTTTAGATAGGTTTTTTATTTGGGGGGGGTTGGTTGGTTGGGTGGTGGGTTTTACTGTTGGGGGGGTGTTTGTATTTTCTTACAGGTAAAAGAGCTGACATCTTTGGGGCAATGCCCCACAAAAGGCACTTTTAAGGGCCATTAGTAGCTTATTGTAAGCTAGGGGTTTTTTATTTTGGGGGGGCTTTTTATTTTGATAAGGCTATTAGATTATGTGTAATTCTTTTTTATTTTTGATAATGTGGTTTTTTATTTTTCGTAATTTAGTGTTTGTTTGTTTTTTGTAACTTTTTCTGTAATTTAGTCATTTGAAATACTGTTTAATAGTATATTTAAATAATTTGAGTAGGGTTAGGTTTCTTTAAGATGTAATTTAGTTTATTTAATTGGTAGTTTAATTTAATTGTAGTATAATAGTTAGGGTAGGTTAATTAATAGTTTAAAATAGTTTATTTTAATTCTACAGGTAAGTTTAAATTTATTTTAAGCTAGGGATGTTGTAATTTTAAATTAAAGTTAGGGGGTTGTTAGGTTTAGGGGTTAATAGCTTAATTTAGTTTTTTGCGATGTTGTGGGCTGACAGTTTAGGGGTTAATAGGTTTAGTTAGTGGTGGTGATGTGGGAGGCCAGAGGTTTAGGGGTTAATACATTTATTTAGTGACAGTGGTGTCGGGGAGCAGCGAAATAGGGTTTAATACATTTTATTTAGGTGGCGGCGATGTTGGGGGTGGCAGATTAGGGGTGTTTAGACTTGGGGTTTATGTTAGGGTGTTAGGTGTAAACGTAACTTGTTTTCAACCATATAAATCAATGGGATATCTGGCAGCATCGAACATAAGCTTTCGCTGCTTTCAGACTCCCATTGATTTCCATGGTATCCGCGGCCTCCAGGGTGGCGGATTGAAAACCAGGTACGCTGGGCCAGAAAAGCTGCGAGCGTACCTGTTAAAAGTTTGATAACTGGGAAAAGGTGTCAAATAGAGCCGAATGTGTATAAACATCTGTAATGACGTAAGCATCGATCTGCGTCGGATTGAGACCGGCGGATCGTATGTTACGTCACACATTTCAACATTTGCCGGTCTGTAGGCTTTGATAACTAGGTTGGATCGATCTCGCAACAAAAACGCTGCGGAATTCCGGCATATTTGAGGTTGAGTCTTTGATAAATATCCCCCATAGTGTGTGTCTGGATAGATACATAGATAGATACATGATAGAAAGAGAGAGATAGATATGTGATAGAGAGACAGAGATAGATAGGTAGATAGATAGATAGATAGATAGATAGATAGACAGACAGACAGACAGAAAGACAGAACTTTAAAAGGACATGATTGATAGATACATAGATAGATACATATATAGATAGATATATGATAGAGAGACAGAGATAGATAGATAGATAGATAGATAGATAGATAGATTGTAAATAAGGTGTTAAGGGTAAAGCTGGATAAGTAAATGGCTAAATAGTAGCAGATATGTAGTAGTATAAAATATTGATCTCATTTTCACTTCTAAAGATGTAATCTCATTTTAAAGGCATCAAAAGAAAAATGGCTAAGAAATAATATAAATATTAACGCAACACGCTGGTGCTATATTTATATTAGTCATTAAAAACTATACACACCATTCATCACGTAAAGCTACTACAGCAACTATTTTTATCCAGATTAATTTCTAATTATAATGTTAATGTCAATATTTAACCTATACTTTGATTGTATTGTATGAAAAATATATATCTGCCTCTATGTACAAAGTAACCCATATATAACTATGAAAGTCTTTACACAGGATAGACAAATGCATTGTTAAAACTGAAAAGGTGCTCTAAATCAATATGTAACTGAGTAAATACAAGTTTCATGCTTCCATAAACCATTTAATTAAAGGGACAGTCAAGTCCAAAAAAAACTTTCATTTTTCAAATAGGGCACGTAATTTTAAACAACTTTCCAATTTACTTTTATCAACAATTTTGCTTTGTTCTCTTGGTATTCTAGTTGAAAGCAAACCTAGGAAGGCACATATGATCATTTCTAAGCCCTTGAAGACTGCCTCTATTTTATGTACTTTTCACAGCAGGGGAGAGCAAGCTCATGTAGGCCATATAGATAGCATTGTGATCACGCTCGTGGCTAGTGGCAGACACTGCACTAATTGGCTAAAATGCAAGTCAATAGATAATAACTAAAAGTCATGTGATTAGGGGAGGTCAGGAGATGCTTAGATACAAGTTACTCACAGAAGTAAAAAGTGTATTAATATAACAGTGTTGGTTTTGCAAAACTGGGGAATGGGTAATAAAGGGATTATCTATCTTTTTAAACAACAAAAATTCTGGTGTTGACTGTCCCTTTAAGTAAACATTAAAGTTCTCCCAAGCACTAAATTAAAGTTAACCAAAAGGATAGGAGTATAAGTTAAATGTCAGAGTTTTCTATATAATTTAAAGGGATAGGAAAGTCAAAATTAAACTTGCAAGAATCAGATAGAGTATGCAATTTTAAGACACTTTTAAAAATGTTTCTATTTTCAAATATGGTTTGTTCTCTTGGTATCCATTGTTGAAAATGAATACGCACATATCCTACGCTAGTGGGAGCTAGCAGGTGATTGGTGCCTGCATACAATTGTCTCTTGTGATTGGCTAAATAGATGTATTCATTTAACTGCCAGTAGTGTAATGCTGTTCCTTTAGCAAAGGATAACAAGAGAATGAAGCATATTTGATAACAAAAGTAAATTTAAAAGTTGTTTAAAATTGTATGTTCTATCCGAATCATGAATTAAAGCTTTTGGGTTTCCTATCCCTTTAAACGTGCACATTTTGCAGTGCAAATTAAACAGACTGACAGAAAATTTGAAACATATTGAAATTTGTGTGCAGAAATGATAGCTAGATGCATTATACAGCATTTTGTACACTATTATCCATTATAATACTGTGTGATAGCATTGTCTATACGTAATGGACTATTACTTTTTCACAAATGTAACGTAAAATGAAAGCGACATAACAATTCTTTCATGATTCAGAGTGTACAAGTTTAAAAAAAAATATCCAATTGACTTCAATTTTTTGTATCCGTTTTTGAAAAGCAGGTGGGTAGCACTATATAGCAGCAGTTTAGCAGGAATCCTTTTAACAGTGTACAATGAGCAAACACTGGTGGCATATAGTGCTCAAAAGAATTCTTGCAAAACTGCTGCCATATAGTGCTACCTACCTGGTTTTAATAAAGATTAAAAGAAACAAAGCAGATTTGATAATAGCAGTAAATTGGGAACTTTTTTAAATTGTATGCTTTGTATTGTCTGAATCAAGAAAGAACAATGTTTAGTTCCATGTCCCTTTAAGTGACTTTGTAATGTTCCACAAGTTAGCAATGCATCTTCAAAATGATACCAGTAATGTTGCTACTCATTTAGCACACTAACAAATAGAACTTTCTTTCTTTGTATTATTTTTCTTAAACTGTGCATATTCTGAGTTATAACAAGTTCTGTTTTATTGTTGTTTTCTTATAGTTAGATGATTGACAACAACATAGCTCATGCAATTCACTCCAATATTCTATTTACCCTATGCATATATAGTGCAGGTGTTTGTTGTAGCAATACTAATTTTGTAAAAAGAAGAATTTCGAAGCATGTGTTTCCTGCTTAATAGTAGGTAACATTTTTAAGGTTAAAATTAAGTGATACCAAGTCACCTTTACTAAAATGAAACATAAATAAATACTAATATCAAATATTCAGTAACACTCTCAAATGTGATATATATATATACACACACACACACACACACACCTCCATTATCTACTAGTTGAATTCACAAAGAAACTAAGGAAAAGTCAGTTACATGTCTCTAATAATATTATGCAACCTTCTGTATGATTTGAAAAACAATCACAAATTTATATTATTGCTAAAAAAAAACTTTTAAATTTTAAGCTAAATGTGTTATTTACTGGAATATGTTATTTGAAAAAACTGGGAAAATATCAAATCGGAATTGATTTTTTTAAATCATAATAAATGAACAAATACTTTCAAGAACATGGTATGACCTATCCAATAAATCTTTTTCACAGATAGAACCATGTTTACATTTCTATTTAGAGTTGGGCTTTCTGTTTGAAGTATCCTACACGTTTATTTACAAATAACGAATGCTCCCCCTGCTGGCAAAAGGTCAAATTACATTCATGTACTTTTTTCACACGTAGGAAAAACAATCTCAATACAGTACTTTACAAATAGACTGAATAACGTTTACAGTAATGGTTCACATACTTGTTAGTATTCCTCGGTGCATAAGCATAAACATGTGTTGTAAGTCTTATTACATATTGTCTGAAAAAATATATTCATTTCAGTACTGTGTTTTATATTCATGCATAAACATATGGTTTTACCAAATACCCACATATAATGCAACAGCCGTTATACACCTGTTTTACTTTTAATGCTATAGGGGGCTTAGCCACATGAGAAATAAACAAGTACATTAAAAAAAACACACTTCCATGCTTTGAAAGTAAAGTTACAGAAAGAAAAAATGCTGGCAGGTCCTTAGAGTCATTATCAATGAAATCGAAAAAAAATATCTGTACAGGATTGTTCTATGCCATCGAAATCAAACAAAAACAATATAATCCAAGATGACTAATACACATCAGAAGTGCTTGTATCTGCTATTGGAATAAGCCATATAAAATAAAGAATAACAGAATGCCTTGTGATAGCATTTAAACAATTGTAAATATACCTTTAACAGTACCTGAACATCATATGAATTGCAGAGGCTTAAAGGATGGTACTGAAAATTAAACCAAAACTGGTTGCCAGCTGCAAAAAATAGTCTTCAAAATATCCAGAACAGAATCTTATTATTTTTTGCTATTGTAACACCAAAAAGTCACATTCAGTTCCCTAATCCACCTCATACACTTAATCATTAAGACAATTAATTATAAAGCTTACTTGAGAAACTAGCAGTTTGCCCTCTGCATACAACTAATGCAGCTATCACCTCATTACTTGTATGACACATAACATTGTAGACTGTATTTGCCTGTTAATACAGGGAGAAAATACACAACTGTGTACATCGGATTTAGAATTCCACCACTCTGAAAGACAGTTGTTAACTCAGTCACCATTCTAAAGGGGTTATATTTAAAGCAATTCTAGATTTCTTATAACCACAGGTTGAAAAGGTAAAATCCTTACCTTCATCAAGGAGGCGCATAGCATGAACAAAAGATGGATCCAGGCTATCTTTCTCTGCCATCAGCTCTGGTAAATATTTATCCTGTTCCATGACACTGTTTGGACTTGTACACTTTCCCCTGGATAAGAAATCCAAAAGGTAACACAACCTATGCAACGCCCTGGATGCCTAAAGTCCTAGTTCTTTCTGATCAGATCCCACCAACAGTGGTCCTGCAATAACCAAATCCGTATCCCCAGCACATTCTTTATCACACTCTCAGAAACCAGCATCCAGCTCTAAGCCCCGCCCATGCCTCTTGCAGAGGATTTAGCCTTTATTCACTTAAGGTGGTTTATCAAAGATGCTGCAGGGATACTAGCTTATGATTATAGTATCTAATGTAATGGGCCTGTTTAAAATAATAATATACCACTTCCTATAAAATGTACTTTTGATAATGAGTATATTTTATAAACTCAAATCTGGATAAATCTGAATGTTTGCATTTAGCAAATTACATAATTTGATATTGGAATAATAATTAAAGAGAAAGTGAAGCCAAATTAAACTCATGGTTCAGATAGGACATGCATTTTAACAACTACAAATATTTTTCTGTTATATAATGTCTATTGTTATTTTGGTATCCTTTGTTGCAAAGCATACTTTGGTATGCTCAGGAGCAGAATTGTACTACTGGGAGCTAGCTGCTGATTGGTGGCTGCACACTTATTCCTCTTGTCATTTAATCAGTGAATATGTTCAGCTAGCTCCTAGTAGTACATTGTTGCTCGTTCTGCAACAGATAACAAAATAGTGAAGCAGATTTGATAATAGAAGTAAATTAGAAAGGTGCTTAAAACTGTATGCTCTATCTGACAGAAAAAAATGGGTCACATGTACCTTTAAAGGCTGCTTTGAGATGCTGTTTCAACTCTCTATTTTCATTACTAGAAAAATGTTGTGGATTCCTGAAAAAAATATTTTTTCATTGAATAGGGACAACAAAATGTCAGAACATTATTTAAAAAGAGTATCTGACAATAAAAACAACAACATATGCCTGCCTATATTAGGAACACTTTCATACTCTGGATATACAGTATATAAGTATTTTTGAAACCCTGGAATAATATATATATATACAGTGACTCCTCCTTTACAAACTCTGCGATTATAATAAAACAATTACATGCTTGAATACGTTAGAGCATGTCATTTTAAATCTATCAACCCTAGACTACTGTGTGTTTAACACCTGCAAAGAGGTTAAACACACATCAGGAAAATCGCTCAGGACTCGCAGAGTACTGCTGGTCCAGAGTGCAAAACACTGGCGATCCAATCAGCAGCACTAGTTGTACGATTCAGCAGTATTTTCTGCACAGGACAAGCAAATGCTCTGTGAGTCTCAAGCAGTAGTTCTACCGTGTGTTTAACCACTTTGTGGTAGTTAAAGGGAAAGTAAACATCAAAAATATTGTTTAAAAAGATGGATAATCCCTTTATTTATCATCCCCCAGTTTTGCATAAATAACACTGTTATAGAAATATACTTTTTACCTCTGTAATTCCTTGTATCTAAGCTTCTGCTGACTGCCTCCTTATTTCAGGTCTTTTGACAGACTTGCATTTCAGGCAATTAGTGCTGACTCTTAAATAACTCCACGTGCATGAGCACAGTGTTTATGTATATGAAACACATAACCTAACGCCCTCTAGCTGTGAAAAACTGTCAAATGCATTCAGATAAGAGGCAGCCTTCAAGGGCTTAGAAGTTAGCATATGAGCCTACATAGGTTTAGCTTTTAACTAAGAATACCAAGATGTGTTAATAAAATTTGTTTAAAATTACATGCCCTATCGGAAACATGAAAGTTTAATTTGGACTTTACTGTCCCTTTAAACACACAGTAGTGCAGATTCAATAGTCCTAAAATTACATGCTCTAATGGATTACAGCATATAATTTGTTTTCACTATAATGGCCCTTTAATCCAATAATGCTATTGCTATTTAATCATGTTGGCTGATTTACTTAAAGGGACAGTTTACTCAAAAATTTTCTCCCCTTTAATTTGTTCCCAATGATCCACTTTACCTGCTGGAGTGTATTAAATTGTTTACAAGTAGCACCTTTACCCTTATATTGGCATTTGAAATTGTTAATTTAGCATGTGGTATCCCCACCTATTCTGAAAGTTTGTGGCCGCGCGTACCAGCTATAGATAAGCTTTGTAAACACAGCCAGCAGAAGAAATTACACTCCCAGTGTGATATAGCAGAGATAAGGTAATAAAATGTTGATTTTCCATTGTTTTCTCAAAGTACTGGTGATTGTTTTATGGACAGATATAAGATAAAGAAGCAGGTATATGTGCACACTGTGATACAGTAATGAGATCTGATTATACCTACAAGCTCAACCTATTTTATTAGGCTGTGGCTTCAAAACACAAAATCAGAGCTTTAATATACAGAAATAAACCTTAAAAAGCTAATTTTCATACATTTTTTACTCTGCAGTTGGTAAAAAAAAGCAATTGTAAACACATTAAGGGAAAAACTATTTTACAGTATACTGTCCCTTTAACTTACATAAATGGTTTACAATTTGTATATTTTTTTCTTTAATGTAGAGCTGGGAAGGACGTATATCTGGCATCATGACTCATCATTTATGAGACTGGCATTAAAAGTTAATTAGTCACTAATATTTAGAACATAGTTTAGGTAGCAGCACTCAGATCGCAGTCACCTTGATCACAATGATTGTGATCACAGAGAAATTGTTGGCTTCATTTTAAAAATAGTCGCGTTTTGGGAAAACAGCATTTCTTTCATGTAATTAGCAAGAGTCCATGAGCTAGTGACGTATGGGATATACATTCCTACCAGGAGGGGCAAAGTTTCCCAAACCTCAAAATGCCTATAAATACACCCCTCACCACACCCACAATTCAGTTTTACAAACTTTGCCTCCGATGGAGGTGGTGAAGTAAGTTTGTGCTAGATTCTACGTTAATATGCGCTCCGCAGCAAGTTGGAGCCCGGTTTTCCTCTCAGCGTGCAGTGAATGTCAGAGGGATGTGAGGAGAGTATTGCCTATTTGAATGCAGTGATCTCCTTCTACGGGGTCTATTTCATAGGTTCTCTGTTATCGGTCGTAGAGATTCATCTCTTACCTCCCTTTTCAGATCGACGATATACTCTTATATATACCATTTCCTCTACTGATTCTCGTTTCAGTACTGGTTTGGCTTTCTACAAACATGTAGATGAGTGTCCTGGGGTAAGTAAATCTTATTTTCTGTGACACTCTAAGCTATGGTTGGGCACTTTGTTTATAAAGTTCTAAATATATGTATTCAAACATTTATTTGCCTTGACTCAGAATGTTCAACTTTCCTTATTTTTCAGACAGTCAGTTTCATATTTGGGATTATGCATTTGAATTATTCATTTTTTCTTACCTTCAAAAATTTGACTCTTTTTTCCCTGTGGGCTGTTAGGCTCGCGGGGGCTGAAAATGCTTCATTTTATTGCGTCATTCTTGGCGCGGACTTTTTTGGCGCAAAAATTCTTTTCCGTTTCCGGCGTCATACGTGTCGCCGGAAGTTGCGTCATTTTTTGACGTTATTTTGCGCCAAGAATGTCGGCGTTCCGGATGTGCCGTCATTTTTGGCGCCAAAAGCATTTAGGCGCCAAATAATGTGGGCGTCTTATTTGGCGCTAAAAAATATGGGCGTCGCTTTTGTCTCCACATTATTTAAGTCTCATTTTTCATTGCTTCTGGTTGCTAGAAGCTTGTTCTTTGGCATTTTTTCCCATTCCTGAAACTGTCATTTAAGGAATTTGATCAATTTTGCTTTATATGTTGTTTTTTCTCTTACATATTGCAAGATGTCTCACGTTGCATCTGAGTCAGAAGATACTACAGGAAAATCGCTGTCTAGTGCTGGATCTACCAAAGCTAAGTGTATCTGCTGTAAACTTTTGGTAGCTATTCCTCCGGCTGTTGTTTGTATTAATTGTCATGACAAACTTGTTAATGCAGATAATATTTTCTTTAGTAAAGTACCATTGCCTGTTGCAGTTCCTTCAACATCTAAGGTGCAGAATGTTCCTGATAACATAAGAGATTTTGTTTCTGAATCCATCAAGAAGGCTATGTCTGTTATTTCTCCTTCTAGTAAACGTAAAAAATCTTTTAAAACTTCTCTCCCTACAGATGAATTTTTAAATGAACATCATCATTCTGATTCTGATGACTCTTCCGGTTCAGAGGATTCTGTCTCAGAGATTGATGCTGATAAATCTTCATATTTATTTAAAATGGAATTTATTCGTTCTTTACTTAAAGAAGTACTAATTGCTTTAGAAATAGAGGATTCTGGTCCTCTTGATACTAATTCTAAACGTTTAGATAAGGTATTTAAATCTCCTGTGGTTATTCCAGAAGTTTTTCCTGTTCCTAATGCTATTTCTGCAGTAATTTCCAAAGAATGGCATAAATTGGGTAATTCATTTACTCCTTCTAAACGTTTTAAGCAATTATATCCTGTGCCGTCTGACAGATTAGAATTTTGGGACAAAATCCCTAAAGTTGATGGGGCTATTTCTACCCTTGCTAAACGTACTACTATTCCTACGTCAGATGGTACTTCGTTTAAGGACCCTTTAGATAGGAAAATTGAATCCTTTCTAAGAAAAGCTTATCTGTGTTCAGGTAATCTTCTTAGACCTGCTATATCATTGGCTGATGTTGCTGCAGCTTCAACTTTTTGGTTGGAAACTTTAGCGCAACAAGTAACAGATCATGATTCTCATGATATTATTATTCTTCTTCAGCATGCTAATAATTTTATCTGTGATGCCATTTTTGATATTATCAGAGTTGATGTCAGGTTTATGTCTCTAGCTATTTTAGCTAGAAGAGCTTTATGGCTTAAGACTTGGAATGCTGATATGGCTTCTAAATCAACTCTACTTTCCATTTCTTTCCAGGGTAACAAATTATTTGGTTCTCAGTTGGATTCTATTATCTCAACTGTTACTGGTGGGAAAGGAACTTTTTTACCACAGGATAAAAAATCTAAGGGTAAAAACAGGGCTAATAATCGTTTTCGTTCGTTTCAACAAAGAACAAAAGCCTAATCCTTCATCCTCAGGAGCAGTTTCAGTTTGGAAACCATCTCCGGTCTGGAATAAATCCAAGCCTGCTAGAAAGGCAAAGCCTGCTTCTAAGTCCACATGAAGGTGCGGCCCTCATTCCAGCTCAGCTGGTAGGGGGCAGGTTACGTTTTTTCAAAGAAATTTGGATCAATTCTGTTCACAATCTTTGGATTCAGAACATTGTTTCAGAAGGGTACAGAATTGGTTTCAAGATGAGACCTCCTGCAAAGAGATTTTTTCTTTCCCGTGTCCCAGTAAATCCAGTGAAAGCTCAAGCATTTCTGAATTGTGTTTCAGATCTAGAGTTGGCTGGAGTAATTATGCCAGTTCCAGTTCCGGAACAGGGGATGGGGTTTTATTCAAATCTCTTCATTGTACCAAAGAAGGAGAATTCCTTCAGACCAGTTCTGGATCTAAAAATATTGAATCGTTATGTAAGGATACCAACGTTCAAGATGGTAACTGTAAGGACTATCTTGCCTTTTGTTCAGCAAGGGCATTATATGTCCACAATAGATTTACAGGATGCATATCTGCATATTCCGATTCATCCAGATCATTATCAGTTCCTGAGATTCTCTTTTCTGGACAAGCATTACCAGTTTGTGGCTCTGCCATTTGGCCTAGCTACAGCTCCAAGAATTTTTACAAAGGTTCTCGGTGCCCTTCTGTCTGTAATCAGAGAACAGGGTATTGTGGTATTTCCTTATTTGGACGATATCTTGGTACTTGCTCAGTCTTTACATTTAGCAGAATCTCATACGAATCGACTTGTGTTGTTTCTTCAAGATCATGGTTGGAGGATCAATTTACCAAAAAGTTCATTGATTCCTCAGACAAGGGTAACTTTTCTGGGTTTCCAGATAGATTCAGTGTCCATGACTCTGTCTTTAACAGACAAGAGACGTCTAAAATTGATTTCAGCTTGTCGAAACCTTCAGTCACAATCATTCCCTTCGGTAGCCTTATGCATGGAAATTCTAGGTCTTATGACTGCTGCATCGGACGCGATCCCCTTTGCTCGTTTTCACATGCGACCTCTTCAGCTCTGTATGCTGAATCAATGGTGCAAGGATTACACAAAGATATCTCAATTAATATCTTTAAAACCGATTGTTTGACACTCTCTAACGTGGTGGACAGATCACCATCGTTTAATTCAGGGGGCTTCTTTTGTGCTTCCGACCTGGACTGTAATTTCAACAGATGCAAGTCTCACAGGTTGGGGAGCTGTGTGGGGACGGCACAAGGAGTTTGGGAATCTCAGGAGGTGAGATTACCGATCAATATTTTGGAACTCCGTGCAATTTTCAGAGCTCTTCAGTTTTGACCTCTTCTGAAGAGAGAATCGTTCATTTGTTTTCAGACAGACAATGTCACAACTGTGGCATACATCAATCATCAAGGAGGGACTCACAGTCCTCTGGCTATGAAAGAAGTATCTCGAATTTTGGTTTGGGCGGAATCCAGCTCCTGTCTAATCTCTGCGGTTCATATCCCAGGTATAGACAATTGGGAAGCGGATTATCTCAGTCGCCAAACGTTGCATCCGGGCGAATGGTCTCTTCACCCAGAGGTATTTCTTCAGATTGTTCAAATGTGGGAACTTCCAGAAATAGATCTGATGGCGTCTCATCTAAACAAGAAACTTCCCAGGTATCTGTCCAGATCCCGGGATCCTCAGGCGGAGGCAGTGGATGCATTATCACTTCCTTGGAAGTATCATCCTGCTTATATCTTTCCGCCTCTAGTTCTTCTTCCAAGAGTAATCTCCAAGATTCTGAAGGAATGCTCGTTTGTTCTGCTGGTAGCTCCGGCATGGCCTCACAGGTTTTGGTATGCGGATCTTGTCCGGATGGCCTCTTGCCAACCGTGGACTCTTCCGTTAAGACCAGACCTTCTGTCACAAGGTCCTTTTTTCCATCAGGATCTGAAATCCTTAAATTTAAAGGTATGGAGATTGAACGCTTGATTCTTGGTCAAAGAGGTTTCTCTGACTCTGTGATTAATACTATGTTACAGGCTCGTAAATCTGTATCTAGAGAGATATATTATAGAGTCTGGAAGACTTATATTTCTTGGTGTCTTTCTCATCATTTTTCTTGGCATTCTTTTAGAATACCGAGAATTTTACAGTTTCTTCAGGATGGTTTAGATAAGGGTTTGTCCGCAAGTTCCTTGAAAGGTCAAATCTCTGCTCTTTCTGTTCTTTTTCACAGAAAGATTGCTATTCTTCCTGATATTCATTGTTTTTTACAAGCTTTGGTTCGTATAAAACCTGTCATTAAGTCAATTTCTCCTCCTTGGAGTTTGAATTTGGTTCTGGGAGCTCTTCAAGCTCCTCCGTTTGAACCTATGCATTCATTGGACATTAAATTACTTTCTTGGAAAGTTTTGTTCCTTTTGGCCATCTCTTCTGCCAGAAGAGTTTCTGAATTATCTGCTCTTTCTTGTGAGTCTCCTTTTCTGATTTTTCATCAGGATAAGGCGGTGTTGCGAACTTCTTTTGAATTTTTACCTAAAGTTGTGAATTCCAACAACATTAGTAGAGAATTGTGGTTCCTTCATTATGTCCTAATCCTAAGAATTCTAAGGAGAAATCGTTGCATTCTTTGGATGTTGTTAGAGCTTTGAAATATTATGTTGAAGGTACTAAGTCTTTCCGAAAGACTTCTAGTCTATTTGTTATTTTTTCCGGTGCTAGAAAAGGCCAGAAAGCTTCTGCCATTTCTTTGGCATCTTGGTTGAAATCTTTAATTCATCTTGCCTATGTTGAGTCGGGTAAAACTCCGCCTCAGAGGATTACAGCTCATTCTACTAGGTCAGTTTCTACTTCCTGGGCGGTTGATCAGATTTGCAAAGCAGCAACTTGGTCCTCTTTGCATACTTTTACTAAATTCTACCATTTTGATGTATTTTCTTCTTCTGAAGCAGTTTTTGGTAGAAAAGTACTTCAGGCAGCGGTTTCAGTTTGAATCTTCTGCTTATGTTTTTCATTAAACTTTATTTTGGGTGTGGATTATTTTCAGCAGGAATTGGCTGTCTTTATTTTATCCCTCCCTCTCTAGTGACTCTTGTGTGGAAGATCCACATCTTGGGTAATCATTATCCCATACGTCACTAGCTCATGGACTCTTGCTAATTACATGAAAGAAAACATAATTTATGTAAGAACTTACCTGATAAATTCATTTCTTTCATATTAGCAAGAGTCCATGAGGCCCACCCTTTTTTTGTGGTGGTTATGATTTTGTATAAAGCACAATTATTCCAATTCCTTATTTTATATGCTTTCGCACTTTTTTATCACCCCACTTCTTGGCTATTCGTTAAACTGAATTGTGGGTGTGGTGAGGGGTGTATTTATAGGCATTTTGAGGTTTGGGAAACTTTGCCCCTCCTGGTAGGAATGTATATCCCATACGTCACTAGCTCATGGACTCTTGCTAATATGAAAGAAATGAATTTATCAGGTAAGTTCTTACATAAATTATGTTTTTTTGTTTTGAGATGTTCGCAGATTTTCAGGTGTTTCTTGGAGTAAAGAACATGTTTGCAGCTCTTGAAAAAAAACTCTATTTTAAAAATGGAACCAACATTTTCTCTGTGATCATAACCCATTTTCTCAATACTTTTCAACAGACTTTGGAGACCATTATTTACTGAATTTCAGACCTTAAGGCACTTGATAAAGTCCCAAACTAGCCTTTTTGACATATTTGCAAGTATTCCAACACCATTTGTAATAAATCTATTATATTGAGAATGCGCTATACACTCTGAAATGACCATAGATGTTGTTTAAAAAGGTATATTTGTATATATAGTATAGATTTATTAAACCTTAACTCACCTCCGGTAATTTACATATATATATATATATATATATATATATATATATAATCCATTATAGAAGAGGACTGCACTCACTGGATTTGGTATATAAAATAAAAAAAATTATTAAGGTGACGTTTCGGGGTACGCAGACCCCTTCCTCAGACCAGGCGTACCCCGAAACGTCACCTTAATACATTTTTTTATTTTATATACCAAATCCAGTGAGTGCAGTCCTCTTCTATAATGGATTATTGATATACCTGACTTGGCACCCTGGTTGATGTCCCTATTGCATTGTGAGTGCAGACACACATGGAAGTTATATATATATATATATATATATATATATATGTGTGTGTGTGTGTGTATTTAATATGCAATATCCCGTATTGTTAAAGAGACATAATGCTAAATCACTTAAAGTGATGCAGCATAACTGTAAAAAGCTGACAAGGAAATATCACCTCAACATCTCTATGCATAAAAGGAAAATATTTTACCTCAAAATTTCTTAAGCTCACCAGAGTAAGTGCTGTGTACATGGTTATTCTTCAGCTGCTGTCCAGCTGCAAGATGAAAAACAAACAAAAAAAAATAGCCAATCATCAGCGGTGCTGAGGTATTTCTTTGCTGTGAGATTTCATAGAACTTACTTAAGCTGAATAGGAAAATAAGATGACTGCCTGCACATGCCAGATGCACACTCCCTTGCAAGTCCTGGGACAAGCATCCTGACTGGCTGCTTAAAGTCTCTTAAAACACAAACAAGGTGGTCTCCTTGCAAAATTCCTTATTTATTTGTGTACAAGAGGAACAAGAGCAAACAAAGTCACAACATTTCGGGGCTGTGCCCCTTAATCATGTGATGACATCACTCATTACACACCTGTGTTTTATAGGTAATTCCTGGGAATTTTAACCCTTACATTCTTAAAGCTTCACAAAATTTGTATATAGCGCCATCTTGTGTCACAGTCAGTGTGAATGAAAAATTTAAAAACAGATAAGAGGCCACAATGAACTATTATATAATTATTATCAAAATAATGATAAATTAAGCAACAAACTAGCAATTTGCTACTACAGTGGATCAACTTAGATAAATAAATGAATCGCTCATTAATGACAAAGATGCATCATATACAGTGTACAATTGGCAGTATACTTATATCACTTCAAAGTCAGCAACGTCAACTCAAGAGAATCAGGACTGGCAATGGTCATAGAGATCTAAGATACAGAATAAAAATGCAAATTACATTATATAAATAATGACAGGACATTAATCCCAAAAAGAAATTTTTAAATATAATAATATTGAGATAATAATTAATAAAAAGGGGTCCAATCTATTTCTCTATTCATGCCTTTAGGTTCCAGGGTATCGAGCTTAAATATCCAAAATGTTTCACGCTGTTTGAGCAATAGCTCCCTATTGCCCCCACGTCTGGGGGTGCGGATTTGCTCGATAACCTGGAACCTAAGTTGGTTAACCTGATGGCCTGCAGATAGAAAATGGTGGGCTACAGGTGCAGATAGTACCTTGCATCTAATATTGCTTTTATGTTCCGTAATGCGGTCCCCTATGCGTCTTGTTGACTCCCCCACATAGACACGCCCACACGGACATTTGATTAGATAAACCACGAATTTTGTATTGCAAGTAAAAAAATCTCTATAGATGAATTTATGACCAGTGTGTGCATGCAAAAAATGAGGACTTTTAATGATAGACCCACAATTGCTACAGCTAAGACATGGAAAACAACCTAGGTTTTTCTTTGTAATGTAAGTCTGCCTAGAAATTTTACTAGGACCCAAATCAGCTTTGACAAGAATGTCACGCAAATTTTTAGATCTTTTAAAAGCAGTCATAGGAAATTGCTGAAATTCTTTTATCTCTGTATTGCATCTCTGTAAAATGCCCCAATGTCGGCAAATGATGTTTGTTATTTGTTTACTCTGTCTGCAATATTCAGAGACAAAAGTCATTCTGCTTTGATCAGTTCTAGGAGGTTTAGATTTCAAAAGTTCTTTTCTCTGCAAGGGTAAAACATCCTGAATAGTTTTAGTAATCAAGTCTGTAGGATACCCACGTTTCAAAAACTTATCACCCATTTCTGTCAATCTCATTTTTGAAATATCATCATTAGCCACAATTCTCTTAACACGTAACATTTGACTTTGTGGTAGAGATTTGACAAGAGATGGATGATGAGCGCTACTGAAACTCAAAAGACTATTACGGTCAGTTTTCTTAGTGTAAATGTCAGTAAGGAAACCATTACCATTCTTGATCACTGACACGTCCAAAAAATCAATTTTGGTTTCACTGCTGACCAAAGTAAGCTTAATATTAGTAGTAGATGAATTGAGATCAGCAACAAAGGCCTCCAGGACCCCAACGTCGCCCAGCCAGACCCCAAAAATATCATCAATATAGCGCCACCAGGTGGCGCCATACTGATGAAAAAGTGGGTGTTCAAATACAAATTTTTCCTCATAGGAATCCATATATATATTGGCATAATTAGGGGCGACGTTGGAGCCCATGGCGGTACCTTGCAATTGGAGAAAGAAAGAATCTTCAAATAAGAAATAATTGTTATATAAAATAACCTCTAATAACTGTAAAAGAAAATCAGTCCTATCAGTCGAATAGATACCTTTAGATTGTAAAGCATTTCTGACTGCACCAGTGCCACTTGCATGTGGTATGGAAGTGTAAAGGCTGCTAACATCTAGACTGAACAAAATAAATTTGTCCGTCTGTAATTGTAATTGCTTAAAGTCTCTTTACAGTGGGGTGTGAATACTTAGGTAATTTGAGGTAAAATATCTTCCTTTTTTACAAAGAGATGTTCAGGTGATATTTTCTAGTCAGCTTTTTACAGCTATTCTGCATCACTTTCACTTCGACATTTGGGTATCATGTCCCTTTAACAAGATCAGTAGGAAACACAAGAAAACTGAAATCACGATAACATCTAGAAATGTGTTTTGATTTTTTTTTCCTACTCACATTTTCACTATTGTCAGTTACAGTACTTTAATCTTTTTAGGAATTTCAATCAGCAATCAACATAAAAGGAATTGAACCGTTTGTCATTCTATCTTGTTTGTTGGCAAAAATATCTTTTGCATAGTTTAAAAAAAAAAAAAAAAGAGATGTCTCGAAAATATTTTTTTGGATAATTGCGACAATTTCTAAAAAGCTTGTAACACTATCTTCTTACGTTAATAGAAATTCAGCAAAGACAAACCTTGTACTGTAAAATGAGGTTTGGAAGTTTCGGTAACAGTTTTGCAGCTAAATTATTGCAATGGAGTAAACTTCATACTACATTATAAAAGGCAAAGTATGTTTGTCCGATGCAGTCATCCGCAGTAGAGACTGCAGTGCGAGACAAACATACTTGGCCTTCACCCCTTAACGAGCAGCGCAGATGCATGAGAACGGCGCTGGTCATTAAGCCCTGGGCCTCTCTCTGCCGCAATCTCGCTAAAAGTAGTTAGATTGCGCTATTTCTGCATGCCCCGCGAGTGGGGAAGTAGAAGGGAGGCGAGTGGGTGGCCCATCGCTGGAGGGGGGCGGGACCTCTATGCTGTAGAATGTTACATAATGTTTTCATTCTAAACCTGGTCATCAGACACATTTAATCTTAAATATCATAGTCATAGATGATCCATAAATGGAATAAGAAAACAAATCAATGTGGAATATGGAGACTGCTTTAAAAAAATAAACTTTATTATTTTATTTTGATTGAAAGCCAAATAAGAAGCTTCTGATAATAGATTAAGCTTTTTTTAATCTTTCAGGAGAAAAAATTTCCAACACAAACCACTGCACAATGTAATAAAGCCACTTGTTATCCATACACATAATATTATGTATTGAAGCTACAATGAATTATGATAAGATGCCAATCACAATGGAGATGGGGATTTTTTTTTTATTTGGTTATCCCTTTTATAAATATGATCCTATGAAATGCATTTGTAAAAGAAAATCAATGTAATATCATTTTGTACTTTTGTTTTATTTTTTGCAATATTATAGTATGTAGCAACTTACCCATAGGCAAGTTACTGACACTTTTCACAGTTCCCTAGTAATTAGTAAACTGTTTTAGAAATTTATTGAGGTTTCAAATATAGAAAGAAATCCCTAGAAAAAAAACCATGCTGGGTTCATAAAACATCTAGGTTATTATTATTTATACAGAAATATAAATAAATATTACTGGTAAATAATGAATAAATCTAACTACAACTAGATGATTTCATAACAAAAATGTGCATTTCAATTTCAAAGTTGAGTTCAACATTTAGAATCTGACTCATACTTATGAAAGCTAAGAAATACCTAGGTTTGTATGTAATTAAATTCTGCCCATGGAGTCCATAATGCAACTGGAAATGTATTTTCTAGGTAAAAATCTTTGCATGCAACTAAACCTCCATACTTAAACTTTACTATTTTAACAAAAACATACCTAAGCATTGTTTTTAATGTGAATAAAATCAGCAAATACATTCAATTTCCACTTTTGTGCTTTGGAGCTGCTAACATATTTAGAACAGTTTTTTTTGTTTTTTTAAAAGCAGGTACTGTAAAGTCAAATAAGGTGCTGTGTTTAAAATAAGAACTACTGCATAGTAAATAGGGAAATAGAAAGTATATAGGATAATGTTCCTTAATACGTTGTCTTTAAAAATAATATGAGCCTGCATTCAATACTGAAACGTCTCCCTAGCAAAAAAAGACATAAGGGGCGAGATTACATATACGGCTGCAACCCGCACTGCACGTAATTTTACCTTGCACATTGGGGTATCCAATTAACCCCACCGGCAGTTCATAAAGTGATAAACTAGCAATGTCTGATAAACTAGCAATGTCCAGTAAATACAAATTTCTGGAGTCGCTAGTGACTTACGGTACTTAAGAAACTGCTGGCACCTAAGAAAAATTAAAAAAAATATCAAATCTCCCGTAAAAATCTAACACGCCATAAGCCCGACACATAAAACCCCCCATAGCCGCCATCAAACCCACATCGGAGCTAATAAAAGTATTAACCCCTAAACCACAACGCAATTTGCCTAATTAAACTATTAACTCCTATATCAGCCATCAAACCCACACCGCAATAAACCTATTAAAGTATTAACCCCTAAATCTGCCATTAACCCACAATGCAATAAACCAATTGAAGTATTAACCCCTAAACCGCCAAAGCACACAACGCAAACTACCTATTAAAATATTAACCCCTAAACTGCCAAAGCCCACAACGCAAATAAATAATTAACAAAGCCCCCTAACCTAACATCCCCTAACCTAACATCCCCTAAATGAACCCAAATTACAAAATACTAAAGTTACTAATAAAATAAAAAAAACTAACACTACTTTAAAAATAAAAAAAACTAAGTATAAATTAAAGGGACAATCTAGTCAAAATTAAAATTCTGGTGTAGTCTGTCCCTTTAAGCAACAGTAAAAAATCTAAGATTACAGAAAATAAAAAACAAAATTATCAAATTTTAAAAAATTATACCTAATCACTATGAGAATAAAAAAGCCCCCCAAAATAAAAACACCCCCTAATCTAAGAATAAACTACCAGCAGCCCTTGAAAGGGCTTTTTGCAGGGCATTGCCCCAAGATAAACAGCTCTTTTACAGTCAAAATACACAAAGTCCCCCCTAACAGTAAACCCCACCACCCACCAAACCCCCAAAATAAAAGAACCTAACACTAAAAAATCTAAACTACCCATTGCCCTGAAAAGGGCATTTGTTTGGGCATTGCCCTTAAAAGGGCATTTAGCTCTTTTACAAAGTGCCCACCCTAATCTAAATTAAAAAAAAAAAAACTAAAAAAAAAACTAAGTCTAACCCCCAGGTTGATACTCACCATTCCTGAAGTCCGGCGGAGAAGGTCCTGTCCCATATGGTGAAGTCTTCTTCCAAGCGGCGACCTCTTCTTTCTTCCAGGAACAATCCGTCGACCCTGGAACTGAAGACGGCTGACCCTGGAACTGAAGACCGGCGACCGTGGAGCCATGGAGCCTGGAGGATCCTCTTTGTACGATTGTACGTACACTGGATAGTGAATTCAAGGTACGCGATTAAAAATGGTGACCCTTGAATTCCTATTGGATTATTTGATTCTTCAAATTTAAATCAGCCAATAGGATGAGAGCTACTCAAATCCTATTGGCTGGTCAAACCAGCCAATAGGATAAGAGCTACTGAAATTCTATTGGCTGATTTTGAATTTTGGATACCAAAACCGCGCAAAAAACGTATATGTATATACCCAAACCCACAACAATGCACCGTAGTTTGATAGCTCCATCAGAGAAATGAAAAGAATAGGACGTAAGCTCGAGAGAAAGTGGTGCAGAACACATGATCCAGAGGATAAAGCCGCTCTTACCAAACATCTAAATAAATATCAATCCAAGATAAATCTTCATTTTTATCATGTGAAATTGCACTCTCCCACAATAGACCCAGGCAACTGTTTCGCACAGTAGAAAGGCTCTGCAAACCAGCATGCATTCTTAGCCCCACCAACTTTTCTCAGGATAAATGTGAAGCATTTGCAAACTTCTTCAGAGACAAGATTTCCTCAATCCGAACCGCTATCACAGCAGGCCAAACAGTTACACACCAGAACCACTACAATGGAATGCCAGATTGCCCCAGTTTATGGTCCACTTTTACAAATGTGGATATAAAAGAAGTTAAAAACACCATACAAAAGTTGCACCCTACTTCATGTGACTTAGACCCTGCTCCAACTCAGCTCATATCTGGATGCATTGAAATACTCGCCCCAGTCTTCACAAAAATAGTGCAGTGTTCACTAAAAACAGGAGACTTTCCAGATCCTCTAAAAGAAGCTGTGGTAAAACCACTCCTAAAGAAACCTTTATTAGACCCAGACTGCATGTCTAATTACAGACCAGTTTCCAACCTCCCATTTCTGGGGAAAATAATTGAAAAAGTAGTGGCAACTCAACTGGAAGCCCATCTATCACGCCTAAACATATTCGATCCTTTCCAGCACTGAAACAGCACTAGTCTGAGTGCTAAATGATCTCCTCATGGCAAGAGACAAAGGTGATTACTCCATTCTGATCCTCCTGGATCTCTCAGCTGCATTTGACACCATTGACCATAGGATTCTAATAGAGCACTTGCAATACATCTGTGGTCTAGGAGGCACAGTCCTTAACTGGTTTAAATCTTTCCTCGCTGGTAGATCACACAGAGTAATATCAGGATCAAGCTCATCAGCACCCACAGAACTGGCCAGCGGAGTTCCACAAGGATCTATCCTGTCTCCCATGCTATTTGCAATTTACTTACTACAACTGAGGGACATCATTAACCGACATGGCCTAAGGTATCATTGTTACGCTGATGACACACAACTTTACTTCTCCTTTGCTCCAGATACTACAGACCCAGCATGCCGCATAAACAGTTGCTTAACAGACCTCATAGAATGGATGAATGCTAGCTGTCTCAAAGTGAACCCAGACAAAACAGAGTTACTCTTGGTGAGGGGACCCCGGACATCAAAAATATCCCACAATCACCCAACTGGCCTAGAGCTTGGAGGCTCTGAACGCGTTAGTTCAGCAAAGGTACGAAACCTCGGAGTGCTGATTGATGCTGGACTATCTTTTAAACAGCAGATTTCCTCCGTAATAAAATCAGCCTACTTTCATCAGAAAAACATAGCCAGGATACAACACTTAATTCCAACCGGATGATATGCCAACATTAATCCATGCATTTGTATCCTCTAGGATAGATTACTGCAATGCATTTTACTTGGGCCTCCCAAAAAACAAACTCCATCGCCTTCAGACAGTACAAAACGCAGCAGCCAGACTATTGACCAATCAAATGTGCTCCTGCCACATAACACCTGTTCTCCACTCCCTGCATTGGCTTCCAATGAAATGGCGAACATATTTTAAAATTGGCCTGCTGACCTTCAAAGCCTTAAACAACCAAGGCCCACAGTAACTGAAAGAGCTCCTGACACCCTACATCCCATCCTGTTCAATTAGATCAGCCAACACATCCCTCCTCTCAGTGCCAAGAATAAGGACAAACTCAGGCTCCAGAGCATTCTGCCACGTTGCCCCTACTTTCTGGAACTCTTTACCATGCGCAATCAGAGAGGCTCCGTCCTTACAGACTTTTTTAAAAAAAGCTAAAGACCCACCTCTTCCATCAGGCATTCAGTCTGCTTATCTGACCTTCAGAAACTCCTAACTTTTATGTCTTATGTTGGTATATTTGTAAAGTGCTTTGAGTCTCACAGGGAGAAAAGCGCTATATAAATCGCAAATAATTATTATTATTATAATGGAGCCCAAGGATTTTTAATTTCAGTGTATTTTTAGGCAGAATAGTTCATTTTAGCATTAAGTAATTGTGTTTTTGAAAGATTTCTATGAAAATTAATTGTATGAACTTTTGATACTTTGACCTTGATTAAGGAAATTTGACTTTGTAAATTATTTAGTTTTGAAGATGACAAGGAGTTAATCCATAATAAACACTTTCTCCACTGTTCCTTGTCAGTGTATTTGCATTAATGGTAAACTGGCAATCTTTGGGGTCACTGTATATGCATGTCATGATATCACACAGTGATTATGCAGATATATACGTTTCTATAGCTCTTACAGGGTAATTCCCTCACCTCAGTATTTTTTACAGGAGTTTATGGTCCTTCATTTGAAATACTTGTGATTACCCCAAATGTAGCTTTTACCCCTTTGATGGACTTATGACCTATTAATTGAATGATAGGTTTCTCCTCTTTCAAATTAGTAAGTCAGATTGCTGTGTTGGGAAGCATACCTTAGGATTGGTGATCACCTCTAAAACAAATAAAATGGTTAGTGGATGGAGAATGGATTTTTGGTTGACTTCTAAATTACCACTGAATTTTTTTGAGGGTCATGAGACACCTTGCATAGCCTTCTACATCATGTATATATACTTTGAAGATGCAAAGAATTACATTTGTAACTGTGACCATATTACAACCCTGTGTACATGATCCTTGTTTGCGTAAGAAAATATACAAATAATAAATTGCAGATGAGTAAGTTAACTGATGTTCTATGGTAGACCAATATAGTATTATTTTATAATTGAAATTTTAATTGAAAGTGACTGTATTTTTGGCATTATATATATATATTAATTTTAGCATGAAAAGTTAATATGGTTAGGTGTTTGAGGATGCAAACATGATAAAAAAAATAATTGTCACTGTACTACCAAAATGTGTGTGGTTTTAAAATATATCCAGTAGTAGATGAATATATATTTTATTTATATTTTCTAAATAAAATTAGGCTGCTGCACAAACACCAGTTTACATTTGTATCATATGATTTAAAATTGCTAATTTTGCAGATATGGAAAGGTGAATTGTTAAATTCAGAGCCATAAAATATTTGATTGCCAAGAATAGTAACTCATACTCTGTTAATTATTAATAAACATCACATTGATTGCACTTATCGGGGAATCTTGGTAAACTAATGGTTTCTTTTAAACGTGCATAGTGAAAAAAACAACACATGATTTGTATGATTAACTCATACTTTTTTATTCACACTCCTGTGCTACATGCTGATGTGCTACTAGACATTGTTTTAGCACCCCCACAGATGCTAAGGTGGAATCCAGTTATTCTACTATATGCCATATCTGGGAGCAGGAAGCCATAGGGAGGAGAAATTCAGGTAGCCTGAGGGGGGTTTACCAGGCAGCTCTAAAGACCTGGCACACCTGCATTGCATTTAGTGCATCATACACATGTGCGTGAGCCGTTTTTATTCCTGTTTGCCTTCATCTACTTTTCACATATAATACAGCATGAGGCGCCTCCGATGTTTTGTTTTTTTAAACACACATTGTGCTTGCCTACAATTATGCCTACAAAGATTATCCGAGAGAATGTATCTGAGGTGACAAGGAATCACATAGATGCCCATTATATTAGCTTGTGCTTTTAGAGTATACATTGAAGCATAAAGAATGTGTGCTGGTACATTCAACAGTTTTCTTGCCACATAGTGTGTATTTTTTAATGTATATCAGTGCTCATTTATTTACATATATAAGTAAAACCAAACACCCATTTATAGTTTTCTTCGAAGACACTGGCTAATTACTTAAAGGGACATAATACTCATATGCTAAATCACTTGAAACTGATGCAGTATAACTGTAAAAAGCTGCCAGGAAAATATCACCTGAGCATCTCTATGTAAAAAAGGAAGATATTTTACCTCACAATCTCCTCAGCTCAGCAGAGTAAGTTCTGTGTAAAAAGTTATACTCAGCTGCTCCCAGCTGCAGGTAAAAATAAAAAAAAAATGAAGAAATGAACAGCAGCCAATCAGCATCAGCAGTGCTGAGGTCATGAACTCTTACTGTGATCTCATGAGATTTGACTTAAAGGGCCACTAAACCCAAAATCTTTCTTTCATGATTCAGATAGAGAACAGAAATTTAAACAACATTACAATTTACTTCTATTATTTATTTTGCTTCATATTTTAGATATCCTTAGTTGAAGAAAAAGCAATGCACATGGTGAGCCAATCACACGAGGCTTCTATGTGCAGCAACCAATCAGCAGCTACTGAGCATATCAGCAAAGAATATCAAGAGAATAAAACAAATTATATAATAGAAGTAAATTAGAAAGATGTTTAAAATTGCATTCTCTTTCTAAAGAAAAAATGTGGGTATTATGTCCCTTTAACTCTCATGAGATTTCATAGTAAGCTTCCTTTACCTGACTGGTGAAATAATATGAGAGTGCACGAGGCTCATCCTTTCAGCTGTCCCAGGACAGACACACTAAAATGCTGCTTAGAAATCCTTTACAATGGGAGGTGGCTACTGAGGAACTTTTGAGGTAAAATATCTTTCTTTTTTACATAGAGATGTTCAAGAGATATTTTCTAGGCAGCTTTTTACAGCTATGCTGCATCACTTTCAAGTGTTTAAACATTTGGGTATTATGGCCCTTTAAGGTATTTTGGGAATTGTGCATGCCGTTAGTTGGCCTCATTATAAAACATCTGAACTACAGTTTGTTTTAAGGCTAGGTAGTTATATTGCAATTCCACCTTAAATGAACCAAGGTAAGAGGCTGTGAGAGACGGAGGGAGGGGTTAGCAGCCGAAAGCAAGTTAGGGAGAAAGAGAGATGCAAGCTCTTTTGGAGATAGTGGCTCGTTGGTTAAACCTCCAGTTCTGATGTTGACTTAATGGTCCTCAAGGTATGCAACACTAGCATCAGCACACAGTAATTGTAAGCAATAATGCACGTTTTACACTTTATTGGTTTTAATGTATTTTCAGTTAAAATACTTATGTATCATTGGCCTGCATTAGAAAATTGGTAGGTCCCATCTATTTACAAAAACAGTCAAATATTTAGAAGAAAGCGTGGAATCCTAAAATTCACACTGTGCGCTGGTCACTTACTGAGACCAGAAAATTAAACAGATGTTCTTCGGTAGCTGTCCAAGGTGCTGAAGTCTAGTTAGCTGAACAGAAAACAGCAAAAAACATGAAGCTGAACAGAAAATGGCTAACATGACAATAAGAATAGCCTCAAACAGATCATGTTCACAAAAGCTACCTAGGACAGTAAGTTTGTGCAGAATACTAAGATTTTAAATGTTATATATGGGATACACAGTTTGTATTAGTAGAATTTACTATGTTGACTCAAATTTAAATACTGTGGATAATATTGGTAAAAATATGTACAGCATATGTTTTATCTCATTCTTTGTAAATCATACTTGAGTACAGGTCTTTATGATGCAGTAAAGTGTAAAAAACATATAGTGGGTGTCAAAATCAATCTTAGGTACTGCATTTATTTTACATTTGTTACTGCTTACACACATATTCACAAGCTTCAATAAGAGCTCCTGCTGTATATAGAAAGTGGATGCTGTTTAAAATGCTGATGCAAAAAAATCATATCTAAATATGCTCCAAAGGCTTGTACAGGTAAAAGCTTTCACTGAGGGCCTGATTCTTAAAAAAACTATCTGCATGGAAATAAATCATTATCTGTGTTTCTCCTTTGCATAAAACATATAGACCAGATTACAAATGGAGCACTAACAGTTATGTGCAAGCAAAAACGTGTTCATCGCACCCTTCATACAAAATATAGATATTGCTATTATAAAATTATCAACTTCCTTTAAAAATACCTACATGCAACATAATGCCTGTACTGCAATCATTGAACTGCATTGCAAATATTTCTCAACTGTTACATTTAGCTAATTTATAGAGGCTACAACTACAACTTACAATGTGCACAAAGAAAGCTATCTTATTGTTTGAATAATGTTGCTTTAATGTACATGCAATTTACGTGTGATTAATCCACAACTGCATGTTTCTGGATTTGTGACTTTTTTGTTGCCAGGTGCTTGAGCTCTAAAATTGGTATTTACTTCATCTAAAATAAACCTGCGTTTAAATATTCCTTGTTCCCTGTAAGTATCCTGACTTTTATTGGTTATTTATATTGGTTGTGGTCAACCATATGTATGTTTTTAGTTTTTATGCAGTACTGTGTTTGAGTTCACATATACATCATCATTAATTTCTGCTTATGTACCTTTTGTCTTCCTGAATTTTCTATTAACTTTCCATCATCTGTCAGAGTTTGACTGACAGGTTATATGCATTTGTTCTCTCCCCTGCTCCACATTATTTTCTGTCATTTTTCCTTTACATTAGCTTATCTGTAGTCTGCACCCTTGTCAAAGAATTTCCCCACTCACTAAGCCTTCTCACTGAGGCCCCGATATTCAAGCATCGACACACCATCGAGAAACTGCCTAACTGGCCTTGTTGCAGTCCAACGGTCTATTGAAATATTTAAAGAAAAGGGCTGTGTCCAAGCAATACCGACAAGTGGCGATGTCTCTCCCATAGAAGTATATGGCTGCATGACATCACCCCCTGCATTGCCAACATTGCCACTCTTCGGCATATTGCTGCAGTCATGAGGGGGGTTCTATTTGAAGTTTACCTACATGGCTCAGACAGTGTTCTCGCTTAAACTAAAAATAGTTTCTGAGTAGGCACACTCTAAATATTCCCGTGGGGACCTACATTTAATTACCCCCACACTAACTACCTCAGTAGATGTAGCCTCGGCAGCTGATAGATGGCGAGATAAACATGGCTGCTACCCTCCTCACAACCTGCACTTCGCTGATTCAAACATAAAGATCTTGTGTCAATGTGTCCAAATCAATGTGCAGGATACTCCCTTTAGCACGCCCACTAACTCCCTGAAAGCCTATATCTACTTCACATCTAATCTACAATCCCCCTACACTGCCTCTCTACCTCCCACCGATTGCCTACACCTACATCAGAGCTAACCTACACCCCTACCTGTACCACCCAGCTAACTCCCCCTGACCTCCTACATCTAAGTCACACCTAACCTACACACCCCTGGAATGCTCAGCTAAGTCGCTTATGCCGCCTAAACTTACGTAATGTCTAACCTACACTCCACTGGAATGCCCCAGCTAATTCCCACATACTGCCTACAGTAAAAAAAAATAGCTCCCTATAATAAACTATACTAAAAGATAAACCTCCCCATTATAACTATGAAGTTATGTCTCTAAAATTATTTATGTCTAAATAATGTGTCACAGAGATGCGCTAAACCTCGCAGGCCTAGCCGGGCTCTTGCAACTCAGTGCCAGACTGTAATTGAACCCTGATCCGCCACTTCTTAAAAGGGGTGCAGATCGAGCAGGGTGCAGGTTTTCAAGATGCCCTTTTAGTATGATGTCAGAAACCTAGGGATGCACTGGTTTGGGGGACACTTAAATTATTTTGCATTTTGGTTATGTGGTGGTATAGGGGTTAATAGTTTAGTACTTGCGGTTGGTATGTGGTGGTATAGGGTTAATAGGATAGTACTTGCTACTTGCAATGGGAATGTCACGGTATAGGGGTTAATAATATAGTACTTGTGGTGGGTATGTGGTGATATAGGGGTTAATAGGATAGTACTTGTGGTGGGCTAGTGGCGGTATAGGGGTTAAAATGATAGTACTTGAGGTGGGTATGTGGCGGTATAGGGGTTAATAGGATAGTACTTGCTGTGGCTATGTGGATGTATAGGGGTTAATAGGATAGTACTTGTGGCGGGTATGTGGTGGTATAGGGGTTAATAGGATAGTACTTGCAGTGGGCTAGTGGAAGTTTAGTGGTTAATAGGAAAGATACTTGTTGTGGGTAAGTGGCGGTTTAGATGTTTATTAGTGTAGTGTTAGTTTGCAATTGCAGGGTACTTTGGTTTAGGGGTATTAGGATTAGTGGTTAGGCACAGCTGTTCAATTGCAAAGGATCCTTTTACTACACATCACCAATATGGGCGGAGATGCTGGCTATAGATAACACCTGGCATCGCCGCCCAATTAGCATTGGTTTAACTGAAACCAAACACTGTTTCTGTGTAGGAACACTTCAAATAATGCCCGTTTAACCTAACTATAACTAAATCTTCACTACCTGCCTCACACTGTAAAGTCTTGTCACTGAAAAGGTGGCGAGACAAATATAGCTGAAATGCACAGTAGCACACTACATAGCATACACTTACACATGCAGATACACACTTATACATGCAGATACACATACACACACTACATAGCTTACATTTATACATGCAGACACACACACACTACATAGCATAAACTTATACATACAGATACACACACACAGTTATGGATACAGATAGACACACACACTACATCATATATGGGTATCTGTAATTCATTGTATGGGGTCCTGGGGTTGGCAAGCACATTAGCTGGCAGTCTGCCGCTGCCAGTGTTCGTTACTCTGGTATTAGCACTGCTCATTGTATAAAACTGACGGCATGCTAGTATTATCATCAGGGGTTAGACATCATCACTACCAGAGGTAGGTTAGAGAGGTCACCATTACCCGTGGTCAGAATGTATACAGCCTCCTTACTCCTGCTTAACCCACACACCATTCCTTTTCCACAGGGAATCTAACAGGTATCTAACCCTGTGAGAGCAAAGCCAGCTGCTTCTGAGTATGGGCCCAATAGAATTAAAAAAATTGAGCGGGACCGAGCTACATTGAGTGTGATGACACTGGGCTGTGACTAGACAGCTGCCCAGATGCGCTCAGTGAAAAAAACAGACCCGCTCAGTAGATCACAGAGGGCGGGTCTAAAAAACCCTCTTTTTAAATAAAAATGTAACCACAATATTATATTGTATAAAGCTAGCAATAATATAATGTTATATAATTTTGCACTATGTGCAGAATTATATAACATTATTTTCTAGGTTTACTGGCCCTTTAATGCTACAGACCTTTCCAATGTATTATATATATTTACCTCTTTGCTAGATGAAATCACATCATCACTCTGGGTTTAGTGACCAAATTCAGTAATGATATTCAGAAGTATTGTGTGACCCAAGAACAACTAAGTTTCACTGAAAATATAATTAATAAAAAATAAGGATTTAAAAGAACACCTAAGTTTTTATTGTTGGCATAAACGGATAACCAAATACAGCATTCTTTTTTAATCCTAGGTGGACTCAAGAGTGTGTGCGTGTCTTTAGCCATCTCGCAGCAGTGTTAGCGACAATATCTTTAGAAATGTTATAGGTAGTTACAAATACTGCTAAAGACACATGCACACTCCTGGATCCACCTAGTATTACTCTTTAACAAAGGATACCAAGAGAACTAAGCACAATTGCTAATAAAAGCAAATTGAAAAGTTGTTTAAAATGACATGCTTTTTCAAATCTATAATTTTGACTTTACTGTCCCTTTTAACCACTGAATATAAAAATATAGAAATAAACCAATCTTTATTATTTTCAGAATATAATTTTTTTTCCCATTTTGGTATATTATTATCAGACTGAGCACAGCATTTTCCTTATTTGTATACAGAATTTTTTCACCCTTCTTTCCTATAGAAAAAGGCTTAGTTAACCTTGAACGTCATTATTGCCTTTTTAAGTAAAAAAAAAAACAATATTAAGCTATTCTGTGAACAATACTCTATTTGCCCCTTAGTTCACTGTTGATTACCTACAACAAAAAAGCTATTTAATGTCCATTAAATATATAGTGATAGCATTTAACAGCATGTATCTGCTGATACAAATACCAAATATCCCACGAGTAAACATTTATGTTTTTTTTAATGCGGTGAACCAATAAACACAGTGATGACACAGCACAGCTTAATGGAGAGCATCTTACTATTATTAGGAAAACAGTCTATACTTGGTTTAAAAAGTAATCATGGTAATGAATAAAAAAGCATAGCAAGTTAAAATATTGATTTATATTAAATGATAATGAAAAGATGATGGTACTGAACATGTATTTACTAGAATAACCATTTGTCATTACATTTAAAACAGTTGTACAGTCATAAACCTAATTTATTATACAAAAAGATTGTTTCTATATTTCCCATGGTTTAAAATGGTCCTTAAAAATTAAAACCGATACCAATAAATTAAGCCTTAATTAGATTTTCTTACTAGTATGGTTGTTTGTAAACAATCAAATGTAGAAAATATAGAGCACAAAACTTAAGGCTTAAAGGGACAGTCTAGTCAAAATTAAACTTTCATTATTCATATAGGACTTTCCAATTTACCTTTATCATCAAATTAGCTTTTGTCTCTTGGTATTCTCAGTTGAAACTAAACCTAGACAGACTCATATTCTAATTTCTAAACCCTTGAGGGCTGCGTCTTATCACATGCTTTTTAAATTGCTTTTCAACACAAAGAGACTGAAAGTTCACCATATAGATAACACTGTGTTCAGACACATGGAGTTATTTAAGATTTAGCACAAAAAGGAAATTTATGCTTACCTGATAAATTGATTTCTTCTACGATATGACGAGTCCACGGATTCCATCCTTACTTGTGGGATATTATCTTCCTGCTAACAGGAAGTGGCAAAGAGCACCACAGCAGAGCTGTATATATAGCTCCTCCCTTCCCTCCAACCCCAGTCATTTGACCGAAGGCTTAGGAAGAGAAAGGAAAAGCTAAAAGGTGTAGAGGTGACTGAAGTTATAAAAATAAAATATAATCTGTCTTATAATGACAGGGAGGGCCGTGGACTCGTCGTATCGTAGAAGAAATCAATTTATCAGGTAAGCATAAATTTCCTTTTCTTCTACAAGATACCACGAGTCTACGGATTTCATCCTTACTTGTGGGATACAATACCAAAGCTACAGGACACGGATGAAAGGGAGGGACAAGACAGAGACCTAAACGGAAGGCACCACTGCTTGAAGAACTTTTCTCCCAAAAACAGCCTCAGAAGAAGCAAAAGTATCAAATTTGTAAAATTTGGAAAAAGTATGAAGGTACGACCAAGTCGCAGCCTTACAAATCTGTTCAACAGAAGCATTGTTTTTAAAGGCCCATGTGGAAGCCACAGCCCTAGTAGAATGAGCCGTAATTCTTTCAGGAGGTTGCTGTCCAGCAGTCTCATATGCCAGGCGGATGATGATCCTCCTCAGCCAAAAAGAAAGAGAGGTAGCCGTAGCTTTCTGACCCCTGGGCTTTCCAGAATAAACAATGAATAATGAAGATGATTGACGGAAATCCTTAGTCGCCTGTAAGTAAAACTTCAAGGCATGGACCACGTCCAGGTTATGTAACAGACACTCCTTCTTAGAAGAAGGATTAGGACACAAGGAAGGAACAACAATTTCCTGATTAATATTCTTATTTGAAACAACCTTAGGAAGAAATCCAGGTTTGGTACATAAAACCACCTTATCAGAATGAAATATAAGATAAGGCGAATCATATTGTAACGCTGAAAGCTCAGAAACTCTTCGAGCAGAAGAAATAGCAACTAAAAACAGAACTTTCCAAGATAACAATTTAATATCTATGGAATGCATGGGTTCAAATGGAACCCCTTGAATAACTCGAAGAACTAAATTCAAACTCCAGGGAGGAGTAATTGGTCTAAATACAGGCTTAATTCTAGTTAGAGCCTGACAAAAAGACTGAACATCTGGCACATCTGCCAAACGTTTGTGAAGCAAAATTGTCAAAGCAGAAATTTGTCCCTTTAAGGAACTTGCTGATAACCCTTTCACCAATCCTTCTTAGAGAAAAGACAGAATCCTAGGAATCCTAACTTTACTCAATGAGTAACCCTTGGATTCACACCAATAAAGATATTTACGCCATATCTTATGATAGATTTTTCTAGTGACAGGCTTTCGAGCCTGTATCAAAGTATCGATGACCGAATCAGAGAATCATCGCTTAGATAAAATCAAGCATTCAATCTCCAAGCAGTCAGCTGCAGAGAAGTTAGATTTGGATGTTGGAAAGGACCTTGAATGAGAAGGTCCTGTCTCAAAGGAAGTTTCCACTGTGGCAGAGAGGACATGTCCACTACATCCGCATACCAGGTCCTGCGTGGCCATGCAGGTGCTATCAGGATTACTGAAGCTCTCTCCTGTTTGATCCGAGCTATCACGCGTGGAAGGAGAGGAAACAGTGGAAACACATAAGCTAGGCTGAATGACCAAGGCACTGTCAAGGCATCTATCAGTTCGGCCTGGGGATCCCTCGACCTGGATCCGTAACGTGGAAGCTTGGCATTCTGATGAAATGCCATCAGATACATTTCCGGTCTGCCCCATTGGCGAATCAATGAAGCAAACACCTCCGGATGGAGTTCCCACTCCCCCGGATGAAAAGTCTGACGACTTAGAAAATCCGCTTCCCAGTTTTCTACTCCTGGGATGTAGATTGCTCACAGATAACAAGAGTGGGCCTCCGCCCATCGGATTATCTTGAATACTTCTAGCATCACTAAGGAACTCCTTGTTCCCCCTGATGATTGATATATGCCACAGTCGTGATGTTGTCCCACTGGAATCTGATGAATTTGGCCGAAGCCAACTGAGGCCATGCCTGAAGCGCATTGAATATTGCTCTCAGTTCCAGAATATTGATTGGAAGTAGAGACTCTACCTGAGTCCAAACACCCTGAGCCTTCAGGGAATTACAGACTGCACCCCAGCCCAGAAGACTGGCGTCCGTTGTCACTATCACCCACGAGGGTCTGCGGAAACATGTCCCCTGGGACAGATGATCCAGTGACAACCACCAAAGAATAGATTCTCTGGTCTCTTGATCCAGATTTATCTGAGGAGATAAATTTGCATAGTCCCCATTCCACTGTCTGAGCATGCACAGCTGCAGTGGTCTGAGATGAAAGCGGGCAAACGGAATGATGTCCATTGCCACTACCATTAATCCAATGACCTCCATACACTGAGCCACTGATGGCCGAGGAATGGACTGAAGTGCTCGGCAAGTATTTAGAATCTTTGTCTTTCTGACCTCCGTCAGAAATATTTTCATGTCTACCAAGTCTATCAGAGTCCCTAAGAAGGGAACCCTTGTCCGTGGAACTAGTGAACTCTTTTCTATGTTCACCTTCCAACCGTGAGTTCTCAGGAAAGACAATACTATGTCCGTGTGAGAGTTTGTCAAATGATAATTTGATGCCTGAATCAGAATATCGTCCAGATAAGGCGCCACTGCTATGCCCTGCGGTCTGAGAATCGTTAAAAGAGACCCTAGAACCATTGTGAAGATTCTGGGTGCTGTGGCCAACCCGAAGGGAAGAGCCACAAACTGATAATGTTTGTCCAGGAAGGCAAACCTTAGGAACTGATGATGATCCTTGTGAATAGGGATATGAAGGTATGCATCCTTCAAGTCCACGGTAGTCATATATTGACCCTCCAGGATCATTGGTAAGATTGTTTGTATAGTCTCCATCCTGAATGATGGAACTCTGAGAAACTTATTTAGACACTTGAGATCTAAAATGGGTCTGAAAGTTCCCTCTTTTTTGGGAACCACAAAATGATTTGAGTAAAACCCCTGCCCCTGTTCCAGTTTTGGAACGGGACAAATTACTCCCATGGTAGAGAGGTCTTTTACACAGCGTAAGAACGCCTCTCTGTTTATCTGGTCTACAGATAATCGTGAAAGATGAAATCTCCCTCTTGGGAGAAAATCCTTGAGTCACGATTTCCAGTGCCCAAGGATCCTGAACGTCTCTTGTCCAAGCCTGAGCAAAGAAAGAAAGTCTGCCCCCTACTAGATCCGGTCCCGGATCGGGGGCCGCCCCTTCATGCTGTCTTTGTAGCAGCAGCAGGCTTCTTGGATTGTTTACCTTTATTCTAAGCCTGGTTGGGTCTCCAGACTGACTTTGATTGAGCAAAATTCCCTTCCTGCTTTGTGGAGGAAGAGGAAGCAGAGGGTCCTCCTTTAAAGTTTCGAAAGGAACGAAAATTATTTTATTTACCCCTCATCTTAACAGACTTATCCTGAGGTAGGGCATGGCCTTTACCTCCAGTAATATCAGAAATGATTTCCTTCAATTCCTTTAAAAGGAATAGCTAAAAGCTTAGATTTTGATGACACATCAGCAGACCAAGATTTGAGCCATAATGCTCTACGCGCTAAAATGGAAAATCCTGCATTTTTCGCCGCCAATTTAGCAATTTGAAAAGTGGCATCAGTAATAAAAGAATTAGCTAGCTTGAGAGCCTTAATTCTATCCAAAATGTCATCTAATGGAGTCTCAACCTTCAGAGACTCTTCTAGAGCATCAAACCAAAAAGCTGCTGCAGTAGTAACTGGAACTATGCAAGCCGTAGGTTGTAAAAGGAAACCCTGATGAATAAATCATTTCATAAGAAGACCCTCTAACTTTTTATCCATAGGGTCTTTGAAAGCACAACTGTCCTCAATAGGTATAGTTGTACGCTTAGCCAGGGTAGATATAGCTCCCTCCACCTTAGGGACCGTTTGCCACGAGTCCCGAATGGTGTCTGATATGGGAAACATTTTCTTAAAATTAGGAGGGGGAGAGAACGGTATACCTGGTCTATCCCATTCCTTTTTTTACAATTTCTGAAATTCTTTTAGGAACCGGAAAAACATTAGTGTAAGTAGGCACCTCTAGATATTTGTCCATCTTACACAATTTCTCTGGTGGTATCATAATAGGGTCACAATCATCCAGAGTCACTAAAACCTCCCGAAGTAACAGGCGGAGGGAGGTGTTCAAGCTTAAATTTAAAGGACATCACGTCCGAATCTGTCTGAGGTAACACATTTCCTGAGTCTGAAAGTTCTCCCGCAGACAGCAATTCCCTGACCCCCAACTCAGAGCACTGTGAGGGTACATCAGAAATAGCCAATAAAGCATCAGAGGATTCAGTATTCACATTAATACCTGACCTACTGCATTTACCCTGTAATACTGGTAATTAAGATAATACCTCTGTAAGGGTAGTTGACATAACTGCAGCCATCTCCATTGAAATAGATGGTAATTACATTATACAGCGTTAGAAGTAGGTTTCTGGACTCCTCCCTTTGCTACCGCTCCATTCTAGGATTGGAGCAATTGGGAGGCTTGGCCCATCTTTTGTTTTGTTCTTGCAAGTGTCTTTTTGGGATTGGCCCAAAGAGCACTCAATGTCACACGCACTCTCCTGCAGTCACGCAGGGGGGCGTAGGCCTATAGGCATTACGATGAATAGGTGTGTTCCTGTAGGGCACGTAGGTGGGCGGGGCTTATGGACGCTGCGATGAACAATTTGTTCATTATAAACGCCAGGTCTTTAAACTCAGGGTAAGCTATCACTTAAATAAAAAGAACACGATCAACATTGTGAATAATATTGTATGATTCTAAGTCAGCTACTTCATGGTAAAAAATATGATGATTTAGAATAAATGAATCTGTAATTATATTGACTTGTCGAGATTATGGATCATTTGAAAAGTAAACGTATTATTTTATTAAAGTTAGCGTCTTATCACTGGATTGGCACTTAGCCAGACACCTTTTATGTATAGTCAATATAAGCCTAGGTAACATAATCAGTACATTCTTAGGGTATTATAGAGGGAGAATGGATTATCTGAGATAATACATTTTTATGATATGTATATACATTATTACACTCTTGGTATGATTTGATGTACTATGTATAAAAATGAATTTGTGCACATTGTGATACGAACTTGTATAGGTAATGTTTAGAGATGTTTGACAATCTCCAATGTTTTGAATGTGATTTATGATCGAATTGTATTAATGCTGTCAATGTTTTTTATTCTATCTGTGAGGGTTTTTGTATATAGAGGTTACTATACCAACCGATTACCAACACAGGTGTTAACACTCAAATGGTTAATTAATTGCTCTTTCAGGACCAAGCCCCTTTTGCTCTACCCTTTATATGTAGCAAGTGTTTGTAACATTGTTTTATAGCCTGATGAAACAGCCCTGTGGTGGCTGAGAAACGCGTCGCTTGTTTTTAATAAAGAACTTTTTAATTATACACTTGCTACTATTTTTGTCCTGCTTTGTGGGGGCAGATTATTTCCTTTGCTGGATTTTTACATTCAAGTTGGGATCACCTTCTTCCTGTTGGCTGGAATTCACAGTCCACTGGGCGGCTGAGAGGTCCCAGTAATGCTGATATTGCACCTGGTGGTGCTTCACCTCTTGTAAGTGCAACCTTTAAATATTCTATCTTCCTGGCCTAAACGTTACTGGGCTATGTTTTTGTGCTTTTTTTGCTTTCAGGACTTAACAAATAGGCCATTTTAAGGATTATCTGGATTTGGACCTCTAGCTGGTGGTGACGTGAGCTGGACCACGTATTTAGTTCCAGTCTGCTACAATAGCACCATATGGGTGCGCCTCACTTGTGAGTATATTCTATCCTGTTGGTCCTGTGTGTGTTGGTGCCCTGACATTACTAGGCCATGTTTGGCACCTCTGTTTCTCATCTCTTTTCAAAGGGTGAAATTAACCTCTAAATGATTTTTATAGCAAAAAAGTATTTGATTTAAAAAAAAATGACCCCTGCACCTCGCCACAGCTCTGCTGTGGCGCCTACCTGCCCTCAGGGTACTGCAAAAAGACTTGACAACGATCCGGTTAATAGAACATCAGTTTAGGCCCAACCGGAGCTAATGCCTGCTGCCTTCTCAGCCAGAGTAACTGCGCGTCTGAGCGCGTGAAAATAGGCCCCGCCCATCATGGACGACGTTCACCTTAGCCTGTACAACCGCATGGGAAGCGGTTTAGCAATAAGCCATGTGGTCCCCTAAACACACCTCATAAAACAGCCATATAATTGTTTGTTATCTTCCAATAAAAAACAAAACCATAAAGCTGCCTCTCCCAGTGTCTCTGATATATGCTGCAATAAGCCCTTTGCTGCATGAAGCCCAGTTGTCAATAAATAATACACACAGGATTTTCAGTAACACCCTATGTTTTTACAGGTCTACTGCTTACCCCTTTCCTTGCAGGGAAAAAATGTCAGCCAGTTCTGATACACTAAGTCTCCTGACTGAACATACCTCAATGCTGCTTGTAGAATGAAACCGTTCTCCACACTGAAGATTTCTCTTGTACTACCTTCAGATGCTCTGTGGGAACCAACATGGCTCTTAGTTACATCTGCTAAGATCATCAACCTAAGGGCAGAAATCTTCTTCCATATCTCCCTGAGGAAAATAGTA
The DNA here is from genome assembly GCF_027579735.1 of Bombina bombina. NCBI lineage: Eukaryota > Metazoa > Chordata > Amphibia > Anura > Bombinatoridae > Bombina > Bombina bombina. The sequence continues at coordinate 501,253,831 of NC_069502.1, forward strand.
CTCACCGGTACCATTTAAAATAAAAAAAACTTCTTGATTGAAGAAACTAAAATTAACACCTCACTTTACCTTTTCCTATTATAAATACAGGCAAAGAGAATGACTGGGGGTGGAGGGAAGGGAGGAGCTATATATACAGCTCTGCTGTGGTGCTCTTTGCCACTTCCTGTTAGCAGGAGGATAATATCCCACAAGGATGAAATCCGTGGACTCGTCGTATCTTGTAGAAGAAACAATGCTAAATGCAAGTCAATAGATAATAAACAGTCACAGTCATGTGATCAGGGGCTGGAAGAAGATGCTGAGATACAAGATAATCACAGAGGTAAAAAGTATATTAATATAACTGTGTTGGTTATGCAAAACTGGGGAATGGGTAATAAAGGGATTATCTATCTTTTAAAACAATAAACATTCTATTGTAGACTGTCATTGTAGCTATCTTAGGTTTTATTTTTATTTCACAGCTAAGTTTGTATTTATTTTAACTAGGTAGACTAGTTAGTAAATAGTTATTAACGATTTACTAACTACCTAGTTAAAATAAATACAAATTTACCTGTAAAATAAATCCTGACCAGTCTTACACTAACACCTAACCTTACACTACAATTAAATACATTACATTAATTAAATACAATAAACTAAATTACAAAAAAATAAACACTATATTACACAAAATAAAAAATAAATTATCATATATTTAAACTAATTACACATAATCTAATAGCCCTATCAAAATAAAAAAGCCCCCCCCAAAAAAAAAAAAAAAACCTAGCCTAAACTAAACTGCCAATAGCCCTTAAAAGGGCCTTTTGCGGGGCATTGCCCCAAAGAAATCAGCTCTTTTACCTGTAAAAAAAAATACAAACAATCCCCCAACAGTAAAACCCACCACCCACACAACCAAATAAAATCCTATCGGAAGGGTGAAGATAGAAGATGCCGTCTGGATGAAGACTTCTGCCCGCCTGGAGGACGACTTCTTGCCGCTTTGATGAAGACTTCTCCGGCTTGGTTGAGGATTTCTGCCCGCTTGGATGAAGACTTCTCCCAGCTTCGTTGAGGACTTCTGCCCGCTTGGATGAAGACTTCTCCCAGCTTGATGAGGATGGATGTCCGGTCTTCAAAAACTGTAAGTGGATCTTCGGGGTTAGTGTTAGGTTTTTTTAAGGGTTTATTGGGTGGGTTTTATTTTTAGATTAGGGGTTTGGTCAAAGAAAAAGAGCTTAATGCCCTTTTAAGGGCAATGCCCATCCAAATGCCCTTTTCAGGGCAATGGGGAGCTTAGGTTTTTTAGATAGGATTTTATTTGGGGGGTTTTGTTGTGTGGGTGGTGGTAGATTAGGGGTTAATAAGTATAATGTAGGTGTCAGCGATGTCGGGGGCGGCAGATTAGGGGTGTTTAGACTCAGGGTTTATGTTAGGGTGTTTTCTTTCCCCATAGGAATCAATGGGGATGCGTTACGGGGCTTTACGCTCCTTAATTGCAGGTGTTAGGCTTTTTTTTAGCCGGCTCTCCCCATTGATGTCTATGGGGAAATCGTGCACGAGAACGAAAAACCAGCTCAAAAACAGCCCTGGTATTTGTGTGCGGTATGGAGCTCAACGCAACCATATTGCCCGCTAACGCAGGTTTTTGGAAAACCTGTAATAGCAGCGCTATTAAAGCTGAGTGTTGGAAATAACTTGTTATTGCAGAGCCAGTCATAACGCAAAACTCGTAATGTGGCCACAAGTTTTCTATCTTTTATTAGTTGAGAAAATGGAAAAATACTGACAGTAGCTCATAATTAATTCTGTCCAAATCCAAGCTTCAGATGGAACACTTTTATAACTTCGAGCTTCACATATTAAGAAGGAAACTAGATTTTGGAAGAACATAAAAACAAGAAAATAACTTTGATTTAATTTTTTCCATGAATATTTTTTTTATCAGATAGTGTTTATATAAGTGTAACTGTAATTTTGAATTTATTTATGTTTTGTTTAGTGCAAAATTTTTTTTTTTTCTAACATATCTTTATTAGATTACCTCCAAATGCAATTGAAACGTAAAACAAAGTAATACATTTCTCTGCAAAGTACATTGACAAGTTAGGTATGTCTTTCACAATCAATATTTCTCAATGGAGTCCCCAGAGTCCTCGGGGTTCAAATATAGGGAGTTTACATTCAACTATCCAGTAAGTTCTATTCAGTGTTTAAGGCACTGGAGTTCATTATATGATTTTTAGAACCTCGCCTTACACAATAGAGTCTCTTTGCAGAAAATACATGTGGACTATGTAAATAAGGCAATCTGAAAATTTTCCATTTTTAAACTAAAAATAAACCAAACAAATAAACAACAAACAAAACAACATGTCTTAATAATATGCTTTCACATTGATACCTTGTAATCTTCATGTCCTGGCCACTCTGATCTCCCGGATATACAGTATCTTAGAGTTGCTATCTTCCTGTTCTATTGTAAAGAGAAACGTCTTCCACTTCCCCCTAGAGTGTCTAATCCCATAGTTTCCACTCTCCCCTAAATTGTGCATTAAGAATGTACTCTGTATTTCTTAGGGGTGATAAAATTTGTTTTTGAGTCGAGATGGGTAGGGAAGATATGTATGGTTCCCATTTTTTTATGAAGTTAGTTGTTCTAACAGTTATTTTTCCAAGAGAGTCAGCTTGTTCACAGAATAACTGACTGGTAAGTGCATGTCTGAGATTTGTGAGTGTCAGGGGTTTTGTTTCCAACCAGTGGCATAGAATAAGTTTCCTTGCTGTCAGGATTACATTTCCTATCAGCTTCCTCTGTAAACTGGTGTGATCCTTGAGGTCTAGAAATATCACCTTTTCCAGGGTGAATGTTGTGCAAGTGTAACAAAGTGTGTTGACCCAGTGTGAAATCATTTGCCAGAATTTCTGCAGGGGTGGACATTGCCAAATCATATGAATAAGATCCAGTTTAGGGTGTCTGCATTTGCTGCAATATTGTGGTTCCTTGGAGCCCCATTTTTGATAGTCTTTAGGTGTGATATATGCGTTATGTACCAGTTTCGTGTGAGGTTCCCTAGAGTCCATAGACAGTGTGGCCTTCCTAATTGCTTCAAAGCTCTTCAGCATCTGAACTCCCGTGACTTCGGATCCCAATCTATTCGACCAGTCCAATGCTAACTCTACTACCATAGTGTTGCTAGGGTTTCCTGCAAAAAGTTATAGGTGGGCGTAATTAATTGATTGCTTTGTTTAGCCCAGGAGACTATTTTTTCAATCGTGTCTATGTTGAGTCTTAGTGTCTGTGAGTCTCTTAGAGTGTGTATATAGTATTTAGCTTGTAAATAAGTGAAATGGTGCTGTTTTGGAATATCGTATTTATTCATTAATTCTAAGAATGGGAGTGTTGTACTACCGTCTGACACTAGTAGGTCATGGATATGCCGTAGACCCCTTTGTTCCCAAAGGTCTGAGTTGTGAAGCCCGATATAAAGTTCGGGTTGCCTCTAAGAGGCAGGAATTTAGACTTGTGTGGAGAAATGTTGAAATGTTTACATAATCTCTGCCATGTCTTAATTGGGCCTGTGAATGGTATAAGTCCCTGAATCCTTGGTTCTAATTTATTGAGTGGTGAGTGTGGGAGGAAGAATAATGACCAGGGTTGGACAATTTCTTTTTCCAGATTGTTTAATGTAAAGGTTTCTGTATCGAGTCACCAGTCTGCTATGTATTTGATTTGGGCTGCCCAGTTATTACCTATTTAATAGCTATTCTACCTAGTTAAAATAAATACAAAGTTGCCTGTAAAATAAATATAAATCCTAAAATAGCTACAATGTAATGTTTTATTTAAATTATATTTAAGTTTGGGGGGTGTTAGGGTTAGACTTAGGTTTAGGGGTTAATAACTTTATTATAGTAGCAGCGACGTTGGGGGCGGCAGATTAGGGGTTAATAATTGTAGGTAGGTGGCGGCGATATTAGGGAGGGCAGATTAGAGGTTAATAAAATTTATTATAGTGTTTGCGAGGCGGGAGTGTGGCGGTTTAGGGGTTAATACATTTATTATAGTGGCAGCGATGTCCGGTCAGCAGATTAGGGGTTAATAAGTGTAGGTAGGTGGCGGCGACATTGGGGGGGACAGATTAGGGATTAATAAATATAATATAGGTGTCTGTGACGTTAGGGACAGCAGATTAGGGGTTCATAGCTATAATGTAGGTGGCGGCAGTGTCCGGTCGGCAGATTAGGGGTTAAATAATTTTATTATAGGGTTTGCGATGTGGGGGGGGCCTCGGTTTAGGGGTTCATAGGTAGTTTATGGGTGTTAGTGTACTTTGTAGCACTGTAGTTAAGAGCTTTATGTTCTGGCGTTAGCCCATAAAACTCTTAACTACTGAATTTTTTATGCGGTAGGAGTCTTGGAGGTAGAGGCTGTACCGCTCACTTCTTCCAATACCAGCATTAGGCAAATTCCATTAAAAAGATAGGATACGCAATTGACATAAGGGGGGATTTGCGGTAGCCTCGAGTTGCAGAAAAAAAGTGGGCGGTACACCTGTACCTGCCAAACTCGTAATACCAGCGGGCGTTAAAAAGCAGCGTTAGGACCCCTTAACGCTGCTTTTTAAGGCTAACGCAGAACTCTAAATCTAGGTGTAAGTGTTTTCACTATGAGTATAACACTGTGAGATTTCTAGATCTTTGCAGGGTATACCAGGCACTGGATATCTTATTGCTTATTAAACATAGAGTCTGTTAAATGTGGCCATTCATATAGTAGTGCCAGCCATCTGCTAGCTACCTGTAATATGCTTGTAACCTGTTCCTGCGATGGGGCCTGGGCTTTTCACATATTCCTCATACTCCTGGGGTTTCGCGTGGCGTAATTGCCATGTTCGGAGGCCCAAGAAAAGAAAAGCAATGTGTAGCTGTGAGAGCCGCAAAATTACCCGCATTCTTGTGTGTGGGTTAGGATCTGGCAGGGCCTGTGAGATGGAGTGTTATGCCTTGTGTGTCACGAGTTGCGATTGCTATGCGCTTATTATGCCGATACCCACATGGAGTAATCCACTTCCCCAGTACCTCTGTATGAGTGATCCGGTCTGCAGAGACCTTGTCCTCTTTCTGCTCTCTATTTGCCTGGCCTCCGGTACCTGTTTCTTGCTGCTGTGTGTCCCCCAAAGGCATGTGCTGCAGGCTTGAGGCCTAGTCGCAGCCGTTATTGTCGTCGCTCCCGGTGACGAAGGCATGGATCTTAGCCTCCAACCACACTAACGGGTGTTCTCCGTTGTCCCGGCTCTGTGCTGAACCTAGGGAGGGGTTGTTGGGCCAAATCAGAACGGCCGGAGATGTTAAATGGGAGTTCAAGAGCAGAGCTCCTCTCCCTTGCTGCCACTCACAGGGCCACTACCCTTTATGCAAGGGTTTCAGTTGTGCTAACATGGTGTAAACCATTGTGTAAAGGTGTCATGGAGCCATGTACTAGAGACAGTGAAATATTACAAAGAAAATATGCCATGATGAAATATGCCAGGTAAACAGTTCTATATCCAAGTATGCCACAATTAAATTATCCTGATGCATATGTGATGAAGTTACATGCAGAAATGAAAATTACTCCCCTCATCATTTTATTGGCATTTTATTAAAGAACTATATAAGTGTGTTGTGTGTGTGTTTCCTTCATGGGCTCCATTTATTAAGATGCAAAAACTAGCTAAGTAGCATCACAATTTTATTTTTAAACTAAATCCCTGAAACTGAACATATATATGTAATACCAGAATGGCACATTCTGGGGTGTTTATGCTGGTTTCCATTTTATTTTGGTTCATGCTTGGACATATCTATTCTACACAATTTATAATTATACTGTATTATCATTAAATTAACTTGGAGAAATATTCTCTTTGTGGTTGAATTCCTATCTTACTAGATCAGAGCTATTACATGCTATGATACTTGAATTTCTCTGGAATATAACTATTAGCAAAAAACTTTTTTTAAATCTGTTCAAATGCAAGAGGTATATACATTGGAACATTTCCACACAATTAAATAATCATTATTAAATAATCATTTATGAACAGGCATTTACAATAATCTTTACAAGTCTCAAAAATGTCATACATCACAATAAATCCATTAAGCCCATGGAAAGATCAGACTGAATCATAAATCCATCTCACCTTTTAGATTTACTGTAGAGAAAATATGTGTTAAATGAAACCATTCTGATATGAAGTGAATATTATACCTCTTTTTCACATTTTAGTTTATCAAAATCAAACAATTACAAGAAACTACATGTTAAATCAATATGAATATAAAGGTTGAGCTTTTATTCACTTAAAACACAATCACCTAGATTACGAGTTTTGCTTTAGAGGCTATGCGGTGCTAAAAATTTAGTTTTGTCTCACAGCTCACTTACCTACAGCGCTCGTATTACGAGTTTTCAGAAACGCGTCATTAAAAGACAAGAAGTGAGCGTTTAGAAAAATTTTGCTCATTACCGCACTCCAATACCAGCGCTGCTTAAGTCAGCGGTGAGCTGGTGTAACATGCTCGTGCACGATTTCTCCATAGGAATCAACGGGGAGAACCGGCGGAAAAAAAGTCTAACACCTGCAAAAAAGCAGCGTAAAACTCAGTAACGCAGCCCTATTGATTCCTATGGGGAAATATATTTTATGTATACACCTAACACCCTAACATGAACCCCGAGTCTAAACACGCCTAATCTTACACTTATTAACCCCTAATCTGCTGCCCTGACATCGCCGACACCTATATTATACTTATTAACCACTAATTTGCTGCTCCTGATACTGCCGTCACCTACATTATACTTATGAACTCCTAATCTGCTGCCCCCAATGTCGCCGCCACCTATCTACACTTATTAACCCCCACTATATTAAAGTTATTAACCCCTAAACCTAAGTCTAACCCTAAACCTAACACCCACTAACTTAAATATAATTTAAATAAATCTTAATAAATATTTATATCATTAACTAAATAATTCCTATTTAAAACTAAATACTTACCTGTAAAATAAATCCTAAGCTAGCTACAATATAACTAATAGTTACATTGTATCTAGCTTAGGATTTATTTTTATTTTACAGGCAAGTTTGTATTTATTTTAACTAGGTAGAATAGTTATTAAATAGTTATTAACTATTTAATAACTACCTAGCTAAAATAAATACAAATTTACCTGTAAAATAAAACCTAACCTAAGTTACACTAACACCTAACACTACACTATAATTAAATTAACTAAATTAAATACAATTACCTAAATTAAATTAAATTAGCTAAAGTACAAAAACAAACAAACACTAAATTACAGAAAATAATAAACAAATTACAGAAATGTAAACTAATTACACCTAATCTAATAGCCCTATTAAAATAAAAAAGCTGCACCAAAATAAAAAAAAAAACCTTGCCTAAACTAAACTACCAACAGCCCTTAAAAGGGCCTTTTGCGGGGCATTGCCCCAAAGTAATCAGCTCTTTTACCTGTAAAAAAAAATACAAACAACCCCCCCAACAGTAAAACCCACCATCCACACAACCAACCCCCAAATAAAATACTAGCTAAAAAAACCTAAGCTCCCCATTGCCCTGAAAAGGGCATTTGGATGGGCATTGCCCTTAAAAGGGGCAGTTAGCTCTTTTTGCCGCCCAAACCCTAATCTAAAAAATAAAACCCACCCAATACACCCTTAAAAAAACCTAACACTAACCCTCTGAAGATCGACTTACCGGGAGACGTCTTCATCCAAGCCGGGCAGAAGTGGTCCTCCAGACGGGCAGAAGACTTCATCCAAGCCGGGCAGAAGTGCTCCTCCAGATGGGCAGAAGTCTTCATCCAAGCGGCATCTTCTATCTTCATCCATCCAGCGTGGAGCGGGTCCATCTTCAAGACATCTGACGCGGAGCATCCTCTTCTGGCGACGACTAAAACAGAATGAAGGTACCTTTAAATTACGTCATCCAAGATGGCTTCCCTTAGATTCTGATTGGCTGATAGAATTCTATCAGCCAATCGGAATTAAGGTAGAAAAAATCCTATTGGCTGATGCAATCAGCCAATAGGATTGAAGTTCAATCCTATTGGCTGATCCAATCAGCCAATAAGATTGAGCTCGCATTCTATTGGCTGTTCCAATCAGCCAATAGAATGCAAGCTCAATCCTATTGGCTGATTGGTTCAGCCAATAGGATTGAACTTCAATCCTATTGGCTGATTGCATCAGCCAATAGGTTTTTTTATGCCTTATTTCCGATTGGCTGATCTTGGATGACGTCACTTAAACGTACCTTCATTCTGTTTTAGTCGTCGCCAGAAAAGGATGCTCCGTGTCGGATGTCTTGAAGATGGACCCGCTCCGCGCCGGATGGATGAAGATAGAAGATGCCGTCTGAATGAAGACTTCTGCCCGTCTGGAGGACCACTTCTGCCCGGCTTGGATGAAGACTTCTGCCCTTCTGGAGGACCACTTCTGCCCGGCTTGGATGAAGACTTCTACCAGTCTGGAGGACCACTTCGCCTGGCTTGGATGAAGACGTCTCCCGGTAAGTCGATCTTCAGGGGGTTAGTGTTAGTTTTTTTTAAGGGTGTATTGGGTGGGTTTTATTTTTTAGATTAGGGTTTGGGCGGCAAAAGAGCTAACTGCCCTTTTAAGGGCAATGCCCATCCAAATGCCTTTTTCAGGGCAATGGGGAGCTTAGGTTTTTTTAGATAGTATTTTATTTGGGGGGTTGGTTGTGTGGGTGGTGGGTTTTACTTTGGGGGGGTTGTTTGTATTTTTTTTACAGGTAAAAGAGCTGATTACTTTGGGACAATGCCCCGCAAAAGGCCCTTTTAAGGGCTATTGGTAGTTTAGTTTAGGCTAGGGTTTTTTTTTTATTTTGGGGGGGCTTTTTTATTTTAATAGGGCTATTAGATTAGGTGTAATTAGTTTACATTTCAGTAATTTGTTTATTATTTTCTGTCGGGAGTGCGGGGGTTTAGGGGTTAATATGTTTATTATAGTGGCGGCGACGTTGGGGGCGGCAGATTAGGGGTTAATAAGTGTAGGTAGGTGGCGGTGACATTGGGGCGGCAGATTAGGGGTTAATAAATATAATGTAGGTGTTGGCGATGTTGGGGTCAGCAGATTAGGGGTTCATAAATATAATGTAGGTGGAGGCGGTGTCCAGAGCGACAGATTAGGGGTTAAAATTTTTATTTTAGTATTTGCGATGCAGGAGGGCCTCGGTTTATGGGGTTAATAGGTAGTTTATGGGTGTTAGTGTACTTTTTAGCACTTTAGTTATGAGTTTTATGTTACAGCATTGTACCATAAAACTCTTAACTACTGACTTTTAAATGCGTTAGGACTCTTGACAGGAGAGGGTGTACTGCTCACTTTTTGGTCTCCCAGGACAGACTCGTAATAGCGGCGCTATGGAAGTCCCATAGAAAAAAGACTTTACGAAGTTTACGTAAATCGTTTTGCGTTAAGGCCAAAAAAGTGTGCGGTGCCCCTAAACCTTCAAGACTCGTAATACCAGCGGACGTAAAAAAAACGCATTCTGACTTTTTAACACTGCTTTTTTACCCTAACGCACAACTCGATGATTTTACAGTATAATTAATTGTTATCTTACACATAAAACACCAGTGATATAGAATTACAGCAGTCAGCTACTATGAAGAAGAAAAAAGAGAGTTGTCAAGGAATCCCCTTACCCCTCTCTTGCCCCCTATCCTTCTCAGTCCTATACCAGTCTGAGCCTCTCTCACCTATGAATCCTGCCACTGTAACAGGATAGACCTATAGCTTTATCAGTGACCGAAATGGGCTTTCTCTTTTAAAGATGTCTCTTACCACAATCTCCTTCAGGCAGTGGTGGATTGGGCTGGGAGGCAGGGTGGTAAATGCCTCTTCCCAGGCCATCTGTAGTAGTGGAATCAGAGCCGGTGCGGGTGGTTTGTCTGGCAGTTTATTTTTCAGATGTGTCCATGGTACATGCCTTGTGTGCACATTTAATCAACTTTTTACTGACATTTATCAGTCCCCACAGTGATAAAAAAAACAACAAACAAACAAAAACACTGCTCTTTAAATCATATATTTTAAAAGTAAAAATGTTTAAGGCATAACAATGTTTAAGGCCTATATTATCCATAAGCCATGTGTTACTAGTTGTAGTCTGCCTTGCATGAATTCCACAGAAGGGTCCACATGATAACCAAGTGGCTGATGACAAGACAGAGCAGCAGTAAAGAATTTGGAATCTGATTAAAGCACTGGTTCTCAAACCTGTCCTCAGGCCTCCCCAATAGGCCAGGTTTTCATGATTACCTTGGATGAGAGCAGGTTAAATAACCAGGTTTACTATACAGCTGATTATTTCACCTGGGCTCCGGTTCAGATATCCACAAAATGTGGCCTGTTAGGGAGGTCTGAGGACAAATTTGAAAACCAGTGGATTAAAGTAAACATCCTCATTTCATTACTCCTTATGTGCTTTGCTTCAGCACTTTTTCCATATAATATCAAATATAACATTTTAAAAATGTTGGGTTGAGATACCATAGCCACTGGGTTGCACTTGCCCTCTGGCCCAAAAATTGCCAGTCTTCCTCTGTTTAAGGTAATGACTGATAGTTCCAGATTTTTAAGAGCTAAGACCTAGATTACAAGTTTTGCAGTATGGTGTGGTACGGCTATACCGCTGAAAAATTAGCAATTGTGCGTCACAGTGGTACAGCTATAACGTAAGCATTTTAGCCTGTAGCGCAACGATCCATTCCACACTCAAAAAATGGCTTTTGAGTGCGGAATTTTAATACCGCTGTATTACAGGTTGTGCAGTCTGACTAAAATACTTGCGTTATAGCCTATACCGCCCTGATCCATTCTGCGATCTGAAACCAGTAAATATGGATTTTGCAAAACAAAAAAGTTTCACAAAACGCATAACTAAAATGTTACAAAGTAAAGTAACACCGATAAACTAATCCGCCATCCCCAGCATCGCAAATACTTTATTAAATTTATTAACTGTTAAAATCAGCCAATAGGATTTAAGCAGCTCACATCCTATTAGTGGTTTAAATTTTTCAGCCAATAGGAATGCAACGGTACCCCAATATAAAAGAGGATTCTCCACGCTGGATGGCTCTGCAGTCGCCGGTCCTGTTCTGCGGTCACCTCCGCTCCACACCTCCTTCACCTGGATGAAGATAGAAGAGGTCCCCGCGCTGGATGAAGATGTCGCTGCCTGGAAGAAGACCTTCACCGCCTGGAAGAAGACCTTCTCTGCCAGACTTCAGGAAAGGTGATTACCTATTTGGGGGTTAGACTTTTTTGGGGGTTTAGGTTTTTTTGGGGTGTTTTTTTTTAGATTAGGGCTTTTTTATTTTTATGGGAGAAAAAGAGCTGAATGCCCTTTTAAGGGCAATGCCTATACAAATGCCCCTTTAGGGGCAAAGGGTAGCTTAGGTTTTTTTTAGACTTAGTTTTTTTATTTTGGGGGTTTGGTTTTGTGGGGGGGGGGTTAACTTTGTAATTATTTTAGGTAAAAGAGCTGTTTAACTTAGAGCAATGCCCTACAAAATACCCCATAGTCTTTAATAAACCCACCACCCAACCAACCCCCCAAAATACAAAACCTAACTCTAAAAAAAAACTGAGATCCCAATGAAGAGCCGCCGGGATGAAGATAGAAGACGCCCCCGGATGGATGAAGATCTCGCCACCTGGATGAAGACCTCACCGCCTGGATGAAGACTTCTCGCTGCCTAGATGTCCAGACTTTAGAACCCGTGATATATATTCTGGGGTTAGTGTTAGTTTTTTTTTTTAGTTTTTTTTGGGGTGGGTTTTTTTTTTAGATTAGGGATGGGCAATTTGAAAAAGAGCTAAATGCCCTTTTAAGGGCAATGCCCATACAAATGCCCCCTTAGGGGCAATGGGTAGCTTAGGTTTTTTTTTTTGTTGAAAAAAGGTTTTATTGCGTTTTTCATACATATACATATTATGAAGCCTTTGACAGTTTAATTTTAATGAGCTATACTAAGCCCCCTCATATCTTATTTTTGTATGCCCAATCTCATCGCAACAAAGAACAAGGCCCCATTTCCAAGGGGAAGGGACCCAGCCATGTTATACTTATCACACAAAAGGTAGCTTAGGTTTTTTTTAGAGGTAGTTTTTTTTATTTTGGGGGGTTGGTTGGGTGGTGGGTTTTACTGTTGGGGGGGACTTTGTATTTTTTTACAGGTAAAAGAGCTGATTTCTTTAGGGCAATGGCATGCCCTACAAAAGGCCCCTTTGTAGGGGTATTAGTAGTTTATGGTAGGCTACAGGGTGTTTTTATTTTGGGCAGGCTTTTTATTTTTATAGGGCTATTAGATTAGGTGTAATTGTTTTTACTTTTGATAATTTTGTTTATTTTTTGTAAGCTTAGTGTTTTTTATTTTTCGTGATTTTAGTGTTTATTATTTTTGGTAAATTTAAATTTTTAAAATTTTTCATAGGATTTGTTTTTTTTTTAGTTGTAATTTAGATATATTTAATATGTTTCGTAGTGTTATGTTTTTTTAATTTGTAATTTAGATATTTTAATTGTTAGTTTTTTTATTTTATTAGAATAGTTATGATAGGTTAATTTATAGTTTAATATTAACTTTATTTTTATTTCACAGGTAAGTTTTTTTATTTATTTAAATACAGTTATATTGTAATTTTAATTTAAAGTTAGGAGGGTGTTAGGTTTAGGGGTTAATAGTTTAATTTAGTGCTTTGCGATGTGGTGGGCTGGAGGTTTAGGGGTTAATAACTTTGTTTAGTGGCGGCGATGTCAGGGAGCGGCGGAATAGGGGTTAATAGCTTTAATTAGTGGTGGCGATGTTGGGGGCAGCAGATTAGGGGTTAATAATGTTATTATAGTGGCAGCGATGTCGGGGAGTGACGGAATAGGGGTTAATAGGTTTATTTAATAGCCACAATGTGTGTGGGCGGCAGATTAGGGGTTAATAAGTTTAATATAGTGTTTGCGATGCAGGAGGGCGGTGGTTTAGAGGTCAATAGGTAGTTTATGGTAGTTTTGCGGTATAGCTATACCGATACGACTCCCAATAGTGCGTTCCTGCTTTTATGCTGAAATTGCAATTTTTCAGCGTTAAAAGCCGCAACGCAAAACTCGTAATCTAGCCGTTAGTTATTAAAAGTGGCCATGTCAATATTCTCATTTAACCCAAATGGCATTAAAGTATGTAATCTCCAAATCCAAAAGGTCTCTCTGTGGCGGAGATGTATAAATCTATTGACACCCCATGACTTGGGTATGGTTTCTATGGGGATAATGCTGATAGAATCCTTATTACCCTCATGTTCACAAATCACATGTCTAGGTACACTGTGTTTTAACATGATGTTGACAATGTTTCTGCAGTGTTCCCCCATCTCTTCCTGATTGTTCTACACGTACAACCTATATATTGAAGTTCACAGACTCAATTAAGGAGATAAACCACAAAATAGGTGTCACATGTAATCCGGGATTTGATCTCAAATTTCTTTTTTTTATTATAGGAAACAAAACAGTTCACACCCCCTTGACATGATTACACATTCCACATAGTTTCTTTCCACATTTATATGCAGCCCTTTTTCCTTGACCCATCATCTGTTTATCTATGTAAATTTTGTTCATAGGCAAATTATTCACCAAGATTACTATTAGGGGCTAACAGATTTTTAAGAGTCGGTGCTCTAGTAAAACTACATAAAGGTGATTTTTCAAGGATCTTACGAAAAGTAGAGTTACACGTAAGAACGCACCAATGTTTTCAGTATTAATGACATTTCTTCAAAAGACCCAAGATCTGAACAATTTCTTCTTAAATCTATTTGATGCGTCTCTATCTTAGTTGTAAAGGATAAACCCATGTTATTGTTGTTAAGATCTTTTTTGGGTTTGTTCTATTTCACCTTCCCAAATAAAAATCAGATTGTCTATATATCTGCCGTAGAACATCAGGTTTGCCCCTTAGTTAGAAGAATAGATATACATATCTTCATATGCATCCATGAAGTTAGCAAAACTCGGGGCAAACCTGGTGCCCATGGCAGTACCTTTAATTTGCAGGAAGAACTGCTCTTGATATATGAAATAATTATTTTGGATCACAAATCTTATAGCTGCTTATAAGAAAATAATTTATCTAGCATATAAATGTCAGAGTTCAAATAGGAATTGATAGCTTCTATACCTAATGTATGTTGGATGTTCGAATAAAGAGCCGATACATCACATGATAACCATAGTAGATTCCTATTATTTCTCTCAATATTTGAGATTTTAGTTATTAAATCTGTGGATTCTTTTAAATAGGAAGGGGGCATAGGGGCGTGTCTAGGTGGCAGCCATGAAAAACTGAAAACATTGAAGCTCTGAGAATCTCCAAGATAATCTGCCAATTATCAAGAGCATACTTTATAACTCATTTGGAATGGAATGATACAGCCAAATTCATGAAACTGCTCTTTACCAGGACATATATTTTTTGTTGCATTATAACTTTCATAGACTGATCTGGGCCATTGGATCTTAGGTGGTGGCCTAACACGCAGATTCCAACACCACCACCCCCCCCCCTGGCTTCCCAGCTAAAACAGAAGGAAAGTTTTTGCCCAACTATGCAACACTGTATATTCATAGGAGCGAGAGTCAACATCCTACCTACTAATAGCTATATATAATTGGACTCTAGAGGAGTGGTAGTAAGAGACCATGAAGGAAGACCTCGCTAGAGTGAAGGCTCTTTTGGATGAGTTTGAGAAGTTGATGACAGCCAGATTCAACCAGCTCTTAACTTGCATTAACTATTCAGCCGCAAGAGACGATAACCCTGATGTCCCTGCTACAAAAGAAGATGCGTCCGCTGAACAGTGGCAGGACATGCAGAACATCCACTTGCATGATGAGTACTGTGCCACCACCACTCTACGATACAAGTGAGAACCTGAAGGATCCTCACACTTACAGCTCACCTCCGCTCCGAAGGATGCGGCCGGCCCCATGGAGCAGGAGGAGAGTATGATTCACTGTACGACAGAGGACCGCTCAGGAGCCTTTCTCATACCCACAAGTCATGGGCTACATAGGAGACTAGCGACTCAACTCACCATACCAGAGGAAACTGAAGATACCCCCATTGGAGCTTTGGTGCGTCAAGCTGAAGGCTGCTTCATGAAGGAAAACTCCCTATGCCATACAACAACAATGCAGTATATAACGGGTACGATAAAGGTGCTAAGGCACCAGTACAATGCCGATAAGTGAGGTGTGGGTCAAAATGGGACTGCCGAACGGTTTAGCATTACTCACTCTCTCACATGAACCGTCCAGAGTCTAACATAATCCAAGAGACACTGTTCAACTGAATTCTCTGACATCAGAGCTGATTCTCTTATATTACTATATTAGCTCCTTCTAAGCTGTAAAAGGGTATTAAGGGGTCTACTGAATATACAAGGTCTTAAAGTGAAGGTAAAGTTGATCGGTATTGGAAATATCAATGTAATTAGTATAAAAAATAAACCCCACTTTCATTCATGAGTTTTTTTTAAATGATAAAATAAAACTTTTATTCAGGACATTTGATCCGATTTTAACATACCCCATCTCCTCCCGACGCCGGTATACGACTTTCTTATTGGTGACGTCACCTCATTTGCCCAATTGATTTTCTGGCCGTTAGGCGGCCAACTCCCCACACAAAACGCCCCTTCTATCCACCGTGCCTGCGCTTCATTTAGTGTCTTAGCTATTGCATATAGAGATGAATTGCGCATGCGCACCGCTCCTCATTTCATCAAGGGGCGGAGGAACGGAGCAGTAAGAATTTCTAACTATAATTAAAAATAAAAATATTCATTAATCATTTAAAAAAAAAAAAAAGTATTGACTTTGTTATATATATTGTAATAAAGCCAACTACCTATTCCACACTGCCACACTTTACCTTCACTTTAATACTACTTTGCTTTTATTTTTCTGACTGCCCTCTACCTCGCAGTACACTATGAAGCCAGGATGTCATCACTAAGCCTATAATTAAGCTGGTTGTTTCACGTATAGATTAGTCATATAACTCAGATGCTCTATTTGGAGAAGTGAAAACTTGTAATCAATATAAGTCCTTATGCACATGATATGTATTCCATTGTTCTATGACTGCTCTAATATTGCTATAGAGAGAGAGGCAATACTATACTGCACTTAGATTCTTTTATACTAGAACAATTGTGACAACACTGCTCTCTGACCAGACAAGGCAACTCTCTTGAACACATAGTCACATTATACTGTTCTCACTAGGCTGTTATTGCTACTTACATTGATAGCATACCAAGAACAGGCAGATTGCTATTCGGATTTTTGGATACTCTGGCGCGACCTTGAGTTCAATAGTTTTTAGACAGTATTTATGTTCAGGGAAGATAGTTGACTCACTATAATGTACACATTACAAGTTAAATTACTCCCTATATTACATTCAGATTAGGAGGTTTACATAGGACAGCTATTTTGTATGATATCCATTGCCCTGCTATGTCTACCCTCCTACTGTATGACTATGTAGTGACAGACAAGAATATCTATACTTTTGCTCCTCTTTTATAATGCTTACTTACACTACTCTGTTTAACCAATAGGATACTGCTATCTAATTGGCTTCTAGAGAAGCACTTCAGATCCTCTAGACTCCATTATACAAATTTAGTAAGTGAAGTCAGTTCCAATAACTCATAATATCAGTTGCTAATCTTTATTAAACATCTAGGTCCAAAAGTAACCACTTCAAATGCTAATTTTCCTATTCTAAAATATGTAAGCTTTAATAGGTAAAAGAGTTACCTTTTAAAGTCAAGTGAGGAAATTTACACACTAATCGCTAAGCTGTCAGAAAGCCATAGTAAGGTGTATGTCTTTCCCTTTTTATTTACTTGCTGCATTATATAGTACTCATATATTTCCATAGAGCCAAATATGAAGGCATTACTGAGGTGTCATACTTGTTGGCTTGCTTATTTCACCCTAAGCAACTGAACAGATGTGCATAACACACTGGGAATTAACAAGAGTGGCTTTGGCCCGCTATTCCCCATACAGTTGAAATGTATTAATATGCATTTATTCTCTTTAGATTTTTATTTGATATATATGTGTTCAATTGCAAAATTATCGCATATAAGAGTGGTTTACCTATTCAACATTTGATATAACCTGCACCATATCTGTAGTAAGAAATTGTACCTCTCAAATAATATTGTATGTCTTTGCTTATAGTAGGTTAGCATAAAGTATCATCCTAATAGGCAGCAAAACATGATGCAGAGGTTCTATTGAAAGATTTGTACAGTATATAGAGTAAAAAATTAAGGTATCAATTTAAGTCTTGTACTGCTCTGGTATGTGACATAATCAAACTATTGTACAATATGACTGTATTAAGAGTTCAAATACACTTTAGAGAGAAGCACACAGAAGATGTTTGATGTTTTTCAACAAATTTATGTTATTGATCTATTCTTTTAGATGTATGTGTGTTACATACTGATGTAATCGGATATGTGTTGCTTGACTTCTCAATACCTTAAAGGGACAGTCAAGTACAAAAAAACTTTCATGATTCAAATAGGGCATGCAATTTTAAACAACTTTCCAATTCACTTTTCTCATCAATTCATATGCTAATTTCTTAGACCTTGAAGGCCGCCTCTAAACTAAATGCAATTTGATAGTTTTTCACCACTATAGGGCATTAGTTCATGTGTTTCAAAATAGATAACATTGAGCTCATGCACGTGAATTTACCATGGAGTCAGCTCTGATTGGCTAAAATGCAAGTCTGAGGCTTAGATACAAGGTAATTACAGAGGTAAAACGTGTATAATTATAACTGTGTTGGTTATGCAAAACTGGGGAATTGTAATTAAGGGTTTATATATCTCTTAAAACAACAAAAATTCTGGTCTTGACTGTCCCTTTAATAAAAAAAATATTGATTTAATTTATAAAAAAAAAATTTGCCCGAAATAATGGGTCTACCTGGAGGACTCGTTAAACTCTTGTGGATTTTAGGGAGGTGGTAATAATATTCTGTATTAGGTTTAGAGGGTATTAGATAATCTTGTATTTTTTATTTAATATTCCTTCCAAAAAAGCAGCATCTATAAATTTAATAATTTTTTTCATAAAATTTGTTGTTGGGTCAAATGTAAGTTTCTTATAGTATTCCTTATCCAAAAGTATATGGTTTGCATCTAGTAGGTAGTCAGATCTATCCTGTAAGACCACCCCTCCACCTTGATCTGTTTCTCTTATTATGATATTTTTATTTGAACTAATCGATCTAATGCTCTTCTTTCAAAATAGTTTAAATTCGATCTTTCTGAGATACCTTTGGGAGTCTCATTAAAATCCTTAAGAACATCCTTTCTTTGGTTGAAATATTGGACTAAAAACACCCTCTTTCATATATGTTTAAGGATTGCGCATAATGATTTTTTTCTCTCCTGTTTGTAAAATGTAGTTTATTTTGACCTTAGAGCCCTCGTTTAAGACTGGGATTTTTTACAGACTTGATTTCTATTCTTACTATGAATAAGAAACAAGTATCATCTTTCAGGAATTAAAAAGGGACATTAAACACTTTGAGATGGTAATATAAAATGATAAATTGTATATATAAAACAACTCTGCAATATACTTTCATTATTTATTTTGTCCTCTTTGCCTGTAATTCCATTCTGAAATTGTGAGCTTTTCAGTTCCTGTTAGAAATGGAAGTGCAGAACACTGCTATATCCCACACAACCATTGGCTGCACACTCTAGTGACCTATTTATAATGGTCCCTAATTGGCCACAGCAGAGAAGGTAACACAAGTTACAACATGGCAGCTCCCAGTGTTTTATAGACACTAAAACTTTACACTTATTTTGTCACTTTTTAAACAACTAATGAAACTTTAAAAAATACATCTACATGTTAGTCATGGACTAATCTTTTCTTTGAATGCATCACTCTATCTAGCATGTATTTAGTGTTTAATGTCCCTTTAAGTAATATGAGATATCTTAGTGAATTTGATCAAGAAGGCAAAGAAATCTCATCTTTCATCTTGCCCCTTCTTCATCCTATTTGATCTGAGTGACTACAGTAAGAATAATCTATGAAATTCCTATGATAGCCTACAAAACTGACGCATCAAACCATGAGATAGCTTTGCCAATGATTACGTTCTTTAGGATAACAAAGAAATTGTAGGCTTTTGTCCTCTGTAGAGAATACTTTGACTCATATGGGAATATAGGTCACTTTGAGTTTATCTGATGTAGATGTATTTAATGTTTTCATTTTACAGCCACACAATTGCAAACCTACAGCTCAATGAATTAAAATTGAAACAGAAAAGAAATTGATTTCAACATATTTACTTTCCTTGCATCTCCAAATTATGGTATTCAATTAGATTACACCTTGACAATTTTGTTTGCCAAATACTGCAGATCATGCATGCTAAATTAACTGCTAGCAAAGATTTCTTCTCAGATTGTGTCTAATAGAAAAGATCAATGCTTTGTTGCCATGCTTTCAATAGCTAAGACTGATAGGAAGATGACAATATTGTGTTTTCACAATATAAAATTAATGACTCGCTGTTCTTTAATTCGTTAAAAGCCCATAAAAGCTTTTTTTTTTATAGTATGTAAATGCACTGTCATTTTGCCTTTTATTTTTTCCTTGAAATTTACAGCATTATTATCCATGCAATTTAATAGTTATCAATATTTATACAATAAAAGCAAAAATAAGAAGCTTTGTGATTGGTTTTAAAAGAATATGCATTTTTATGATTATTTGCAGTATAATACAGCAGTTAGCTGGTATTGAGATGGAACAAAATCAAAATTAAGATTTTTAATATCTGTGTGTGTAATTTTTTAATTTTAATTTTAAAAATAAAGATAAAAAATATATTATAATTAACCCTGTTTATTTCCACTGGACATAACTAGGTGAAATTGGATCTTATAATAGTATGGAAATTAGTTTACATTTCAATTTTAAATACATGGCACATTAAGTACCAAGTAATTGCATGCAATTAGAATCTGCATGACAAATTATTGCTTCAGTACAGTGCATTCATTTGTAAACTTAAAAATTCATAACATAATGTACACCGGTAATTTTTTTTTCTAGGATATTTATTATAACTCATAATTTGCATATACTGTGAAATCCTAGCTATTTTAGCGAAGACAAATTCCCAATGCAGATTATAGGTTTCAGTTGTACCCAGCCTTGAGAAAAAACACTGGATACCATATTATCGGTACCAAGATGTCCTGAAAATCAAGGGGAACGTCTGAGACCTCTGCCTCTAATATAAATTGCATAGAGTTAACATTAAATGTGACTGTCTGATAGACTGTTTTACCCTTTCTGCAATAAACATCACAATATGTGGTATGGCCATATTTTTATTTTATGTATACTCAACAACAGAGTTTCCAAGTCCTGTATAGAAACTACATAGTAACATAGTAGATGAGGTTGAAAAAAGACCAAAGTCCATCAAGTTCAACCTATACAAATCTAAAATTCTTAAAAAAAGCTCCAGTTAAGCTTAAATAATCCCACTAAAAGGTGACCCATTTAATACTACCAATCATATCTATAAATTTTATTTATAGACAGAAATGTATCCAAACATTTTTTAAATGTATCTAGGGTACTGGCATTCACCACCTCCTTTGGTAATGAGTTCCACAATTTTATTGCTCTTACAGTGAAAAAACGTTTCCGTTGCAGGAGATTAAATCTCCTTTCCTCCAATTTTAAATTGTGACTGCCATCTCTGTATATGGGCCTTGAATATATTTATATAAAGTAATCATGTCACCTCTCAAGCGCCTTTTTGCTAAAGAAAACAGAACCAGTTTGGCTAGCCTCACCTCATAGCTTAAATTCTCAAATCCTCTTATTAGCTTTGTGGCTCTTCTCTGAACTTTTTCTAGTTCTGCAATATCTTTTTTTGCGATCGGTTCCCAGAACTGCACTCCATACTCAAGGTGAGGTCTTACCAGGGCTTTATATAGTGACAGAATTATGCTTTCCTCCCTTGAATAAATGCCTCTTTTAATACATGCTAGTATCTTATTAGCCTTTGAAGCGCTGCCCTGCATTGTGCACTCATCTTTAGCTTGTTATCTATTACTACCCCGAAATCCCTTTCCTCCTGTGTTTGGCTAAGTCTTGTCCCATTTAAATACGCTGCCTGCTTATTTTTACTTCCAAAATGTAGAACCTTGCATTTTCCTGTATTAAATCTTGCAGGTCCTTTTGTAACAAAAGTTCATCCTGCTCTGACCTAATGACCTTACTTAACTTAGTATCATCTGCAAAAATAGAGATGTTGCTATTTAATCCTTGCTCCAAGTAATTTATAAAAGTATTAAAAAGAACAGGGCCCAGTACTGATCCCTGGGGGACTCCACTGATTACATTTGTCCAATCCATGATCCATTTACTACTACTCGTTGCTTCCTATCTTTTATACAGTTATTTATCCATGAGCTAACATTTTCAGCTATTCCCAGTCCCTTAATTTTGTGGCACTGTATCAAACACCTTTGCAAAATCTAAGTATATCACATCAACTGATCCCCCTTTAGCTATATTTTTACTTACTTCCTCATAGAATCTAATTAGATTAGTTTGATATGATCTATTTCTCATAAAACCATGCTGATTAGAACTCACAATCTGAATATGCTCATCAATATAATCCCTTATAATCCCTTTTAAATATCTTCTCCACTATTGATGTCAGACTAACTGGTCTATAGCTTCCTGGATCATCCCTACTCCCTTTTTGAAGAGTGGCACCACATCAGCTTTACCAATCCTTGGGTACCATGCCTGAGGATAATGAGTTTTGAAAAATTAAGAGTAGAGGTTTGTCTATAACAGTGCTAAGTTACTTAACACCCTTGGAAGTATTCCATCTGGGCCTAGAGTTTTATTTACCTTAATATTATCCAATTTGTTTCTGATATCATCTATACATAACCCAGTTAATGGTAAGGGCTAGCATGTTCTATTTTGTTCCAAAGTATCATCCAATGGTTCCTCTCTTGTGTATACGGAAAAATAAAACTGGTTTAGTACCTCAGCCTTCTCCCTGTAAATCATGCTACTTTCCATGCATTTTAATGTACCTATATTGTCGTTCTTAGATTTTTTGCTATTTATGTACTTAAATAATTTTTTAGAGTTAGACTTAGAATCCTTGGCAATTAATTTTTAATTTTCAATTTTGGCTAATTTGATTGCTTTTTTGCATGCTTTGTTACATTCCTTATAAATATGGAATGTTGAGTCTGTACTTTTTTCTTTGAATAATTGAAATGCCCAACAGTTTTTCATAATTTCTCTTAACACATTTTTATTCAGCCACATTGGCTTGGATTTTTTATTTTTATAACCATATGGTATTTGTTGATATGTATATTTATTTAACAAAGTTTTAAATGTTATCCATTTATCCTCTGTATTTGTATTAGAGAATAATTTGTCCCAATTTATGTTATTTAATGATTTCCTTAAATTGTTGAATTTTGCTTTCTTAAAATTAAAAGTCTTGGTTAAACCTTTAAGACACTGCTTATGAAAAGAGATTTCAAATGTGACCATGTTATGATCACTGTAACCCAAATGTTCTTTGACTTCTATCTTTGATATTATATCTATATTATTTGATAGCACTAAATCCAATATAGCGTTACTCCTAGTTGGCTCCTCTTTTAATTGTGACAAGAAGTTATCCCTGAGAGCATTTAAAAATCTATCCCCCTTAGCCGAATTACTAGTTTCATTGGCTCAGTTTATATCAGGGTAGTTAAAATCCCCCATAATTACAGCACTGTTATTAGCAGCCTTACCTATTTGCATAAGTAGTTGAGTTTCATCCAGGTCACTAATGTTGGGGGGCTTGTAGCATGTTCCTAGTAATATATTTTGGTTGATTTTTCCCCCCACTCTTTATTTTCACCCACAGGGTCTCTACATTGTCGCCTGTAACATAGATATCTTCCCTTATTTTAAGTTTAAGGTTAGGTTTAATATACATGCAGATTCCTCCACCCCTTTTATTATTCCTGTCCCTCCTAAATAAAGTATACCCCTCTAAGTTAACTGCCCAGTCATGTGAATCATCCCACCAAGTTTCAGTTATACTGATAACATCAGAGTCCTCTTCTGCAACTAAAAGTTCCAGCTCCCCCATTTTACCTGTCATGCTTCCTGCATTTGTTGCCATACATTTAATTTTCATATGCTTTCTGCTGATACTTGGTGTGCTTTCCTCCATACTTTCTAATGTGACATTTCTTAAGTCATCCCTTCCTTGAGATATTAAAGGAGTGACAGATTCACAGACTGACCTCTCTGTTCTATTGTGTTCTAACTGACCCTCCCCCCCTTTTCCCTAGTTTAAAAGATTCTCTAAACTTACTACCATCCTTTTCCCCAACACACCTGCACCCATGTCATTCAGGTGCAATCCATCCTTACTGTACAAACTGTACCCAAGTGAAAAGTCAGCCCAGTGCTCTAAAAAGTCAAACCCCTCATTTTTACACCATGTCTTTAACCATGAATTAACAGACCTTAGCTCCTTCTGCCTTACTGAATTAGCACACGGCACTGGTAATATCTCAGAAAATATTACTTTGGAGGTCCTTGCTTTAAGCTTTCTACCTAACTCTCTGAAGTCATTTTTAGGACTCTCCATCTCCCACTGATTCCTTCATTAGTACCAATATGTACCATGACTGCAGGATCAGACCCACATCCCTCTAACAATCTATCAATACGCTCCACAATATGCCTAACACGAGCCCCTGGAAGACAGCAAACTGTTCTATTTAAAGGGTGTGGATGACAAATTACCCTATCAACTAGGGCTGTCAAAAATAATCGTTTTGACGATGCATCGCGATGCGGCATGAAAAAATTCTGCATCGATGCGGTGAGATGCGAGAATCGATTCACGTTACCCACGTGACACAGCCTCCAGGACAAGTAACAGAAAGTGCGCAAAAATGCGTGGTACATCGTTTTGACGTCACTGACGTCACGTCACCCAATAAAGCAACATGGGCGCTCCATGGGCGGTCTCTGGAAGTGCCGAAGTTACGCAGTAGGAGCAAAGCAGGACTCACTGTGTGTTGCCTGAGATTGATGATGGTGAATGTGATGACGATTCCGACTCCAAGTATACACGGCGGTATACAGTTACACAGCGGGCTCAATTTTATTTTGTGGGAGACAGAGGAGGAGACCTATGGTGAGAAACTAATAACTTTAATAGCTTAGTTACCAAAACTTCATACATTTTGCCAATGCCATTGCCTACTTGCCTAGTACTTAGCTTACTGAAAGAGCACAATAAGGGGTACACAATAAGGGGTACAATTAAATTATTAATTATTATCAATATTATTTACTTAACGCTATGTACTACAGTACTACTGACTGAGGCTCAGGCTGCTGCATAATTGCTGCATAATTGAATATTGCATATATAAAATGCATTATAAATAAATAGTATACTATATTGTCTATTAGTCTAATCTATCTATCTACATGTTTTTGAGCGAATTTATTGTGCTTATAGCGCTTGTGTATAGAGTGACCTGTGGCTCCTGTCTAGAGCGGATCCCCAAAAGTAGTCCGCAAAAGTGCTATGGTGTATATAGGTAGTAAGATAGGAGTGCCAAAAGAGGCAAGGCCAGGGGTTTGGTGGAAATATGCGATATATAACGTAATTGATGAAGTTAGGGTCTGAGTGAGTTCCCTGAAATAGTGGACCACAGTGATTTAGTTCGTCCTTCTTATAGTATTATTGAGTTTGTTTAAGAGCATAGATTCCAAGCGTCTGGCGCTTTGGGTTGGGGGGTGGATGTTAATGTGTACTATGAAGGCATATATAGGTGCAGGATAATTAGAAATCGAAAAAATTGTCTATATATAATGATATTAGATGACACAGAGCATACGTCTTCCAAATAAAATATCACAATTTTAATACGGTTATGTGCAATTTAGTACATCATATCCGGTTAAAAACAAGTTACATACAAGAATATGGATCCATAAAAACTATATGATAATACGATATATTAAAAATATTAAATAAAAAATGTATTTAAGAACAATAATACGTATTAAGAACAATAATGCAGTGAAAGTTCTGTATGTTAGAGATAGTCTGGGTCTCTCTGACAAAGTCCCTACGTCTGTCGTGGGGAAGGTAAGCTAAGGTACAGCTGAACAGCAAATATGCCTATAGGATAGATTTGCTAGTAAGGTGGCTGTATGAACATAGCAATTTGAAAAGTAGCGAATAGTAAGACAATATGATAATGATACACAAATGTACAGATAAAATAACACACAAATGTACAAATAAAAACCTCAATTGTGTATAAGAACAAATAGTGGTCAAAACAATGATCCAAAAAACGACTTGTGATCAAATAGTAGTCCAAAAATCAATTAAAAAAATGTGTTCCTTAAATGAAGGTGTGGGCAGTCCAAATTAATGTGAGGTGATTCAATCCGTGAAAAACCATAAAAAACAATATAGCAAAGTCCAGAAAATGTTCAAAAAAGGTGTAATCCTTAATTTGATATCTCAAAAATAATAAGAATATCCAAAATTTGAAAATATGAAAAATCTATATCTATATGTATAAGAATGTCCAATACAAAATCTCCAAAATATCCAATGTAGGTGACTAGTGTATACACAAAATTATAAACGTGATCACTGAGAAAACAAAAATCTGTGGTTCTTATTGTAGTGCACAATGGTATTAAAAAATGCACAAAATGAAATAAAAATATATAAAAATGAGAAGAACTTGGGGATTCCTCAAAACCTGTAAACAAAAGATAACAACATCAAGACTTGAGAAAGGCCTCAACTGCAGGCCGAAACGCGTTGACAAGTATATGGTGAGCATTACTCTTTTTATTATTGCCTATTTTTAACAATATCACACTATGTTGTTATCTTTTGTTTACAGGTTTTGAGGAATCCCCAAGTTCTTCTCATTTTTATATATTTTTATTTCATTTTGTGCATTTTTTAATACCATTGTGCACTACAATAAGAACCACAGATTTTTGTTTTCTCAGTGATCACGTTTATAATTTTGTGTATACACTAGTCACCTACATTGGATATTTTGGAGATTTTGTATTGGACATTCTTATACATATAGATATAGATTTTTCATATTTTCAAATTTTGGATATTCTTATTATTTTTGAGATATCAAATTAAGGATTACACCTTTTTTGAACATTTTCTGGACTTTGCTATATTGTTTTTTATGGTTTTTCACGGATTGAATCACCTAACATTAATTTGGACTGCCCACACCTTCATTTAAGGAACACATTTTTTTAATTGATTTTTGGACTACTATTTGATCACAAGTCGTTTTTTGGATCATTTTTTTGACCACTATTTGTTCTTATACACAATTGAGGTTTTTATTTGTACATTTGTGTGTTATTTTATCTGTACATTTGTGTATCATTATCATATTGTCTTACTATTCGCTACTTTTCAAATTGCTATGTTCATACAGCCACCTTACTAGCAAATCTATCCTATAGGCATATTTGCTGTTCAGCTGTACCTTAGCTTACCTTCCCCACGACAGACGTAGGGACTTTGTCAGAGAGACCCAGACTATCTCTAACATACAGAACTTTCACTGCATTATTGTTCTTAATACGTATTATTGTTCTTAAATACATTTTTTATTTAATATTTTTAATATATCGTATTATCATATAGTTTTTATGGATCCATATTCTTGTATGTAACTTGTTTTTAACCGGATATGATGTACTAAATTGCACATAACCGTATTAAAATTGTGATATTTTATTTGGAAGACGTATGCTCTGTGTCATCTAATATCATTATATATAGACAATTTTTTCGATTTCTAATTATCCTGCACCTATATATGCCTTCATAGTACACATTAACATCCACCCCCCAACCCAAAGCGCCAGACGCTTGGAATCTACGCTCTTAAACAAACTCAATAATACTATAAGAAGGACGAACTAAATCACTGTGGTCCACTATTTCAGGGAACTCACTCAGACCCTAACTTCATCAATTACGTTATATATCGCATATTTCCACCAAACCCCTGGCCTTGCCTCTTTTGGCGCTCCTATATTACTACCTATATCTACATGTTTTTCACATGGATGGTCTGCAGCCCCTCTACAATACAATCAATAATCTTCTAGATGTTTTTCACATGGATGCCTTGTCTGCAGTGCAAATATTTTAAATAATATACACTTATATTATATATATAATAGTATTTATTTAATATAATAAATTTTATATATGCAATTAATATGCAATGCAATTGCAAATGCATGTGCTGAGTGCTCTCTTAAAAGATGCCAATCCGAAGAACCCAATCCCTGTTTTATAAATTAACAAGGCTAAAAGCTGCATTTTTAAACATACTAAACTAAAGGCCATAAAACCCAATTTGTGATTCAAGAAAGTGCATGCAATTTTAAACAACTTTCCCTATTATATAATTTGCTTATTTGCTTATCCTTTGTTGAAATGCATCGCCTCCTCCTTGTGTCGTGCACTAATGTGTGCAATGCATTGCTATTTCATCAACAAACGATATCTGAGAAGTATGAAGCAAATTAAATAATAATAGTTATGTTGTTTATTAAAAATTGTATTCTCTATCTGAATCATGAAAGTAAATGTTTGGGTTTCATTGCACCTTTAAGTGTGTAATATATTACAGTAAGTGAGTGATGTCCCCTGCAATGCAATTTGTTTTAAAATTTTGGCAAAATGCAAGTAGTTGAAGTTACTAGTACTTGTTGATTTTACATTTGCGGCTTGACATTTTGACAACTTAGTGGTTTTTTTTTTTTTTAACACTGACAGAGTTCGACAACAACATCATCCATTACATATGTACATGTCATGCTAAAATGACAGAGGGAGACAAAAAAGATAGAGAGATAAAAAATGCACCTAGCATTTTAAAAGCAAGCATCTGGGTACATTTTGGATTTTATGAACATACTGGAAAGCACGAATTGGACAAGACACACACGGTTTGTATAGCCTGTCACACAAAAATTAAATACCTAGGGAATACTACTAACTTGAGGAATCACGTTAGCCGTTTTCACTCTGAGATGCTAACACCTGCCGCCAGTGCCACTGCCAAGGAAATAACAAGACTAGCTGAAGCTCATCAGCCAAGAATTGATGCAATGCTGTCAACTTTGCCGCCCAACTCTGAAAAAGGGAAGAGAATAACCAAAGCTGTGGTAACTTTCATAGCGAAGGACCTAAGGCCTTAATCTGTTGTGGAAAACCTTGGGTTTCGCAACCTGTTGAAGACGCTAGAGCCACGTTATAAGATCCCATCACGCAATCACTTTCCAGAAAACGTTATACCTGCACTCTACCACGAAACAAAAGCTCAGGTAATTGCATCAATGAGCCAAGCCAGTCGAGCCGCAATAACGTGTGATTCATGGACTTCAGTCACGACGGAGTCTTATGTAACAGTAACTGCACATTACGTTAGCAAGGACTGGCAGATCTTGTCGCATGTGCTGCAAACGAGAGCAGTTTATGAGTCTCACATGGGTTCTCATCTGGCGGAGCTACTGTCTCGTGTCGTGGAAGAATGGCAGCTGTCTGATAAATCTGTAGTGCTTGTGACCGACAATGCGTCCAACATGATTGTTGCTGCTCAAGTTGGAAAATTCCCTCATATAAAAAGCTTCGCCCATACACTGAATCTCGCATCCCAGAGGGCGCTGAAAGTGGCCATGCTCTCCAGGCTTTTAGGCAGAGTGCGACGAATATCAACATTTTTTCACCGCAGCACTACAGCAAACCACTGTCTGAAAGAAAAACAGAAATGTCTTGGCCTGAAGAATCATAAGCTGATAACTGATGTGACAACAAGGTGGAACAGCTCATATGACATGGTCGAGAGGTTCCTAGAACAGCAACCTGCAATCTGTGCCACATTGTTGTCTCCAGAAGTCAGAAAAAGTGAGTCAGATCTCTGCACTCTCAACGAAACAGATGTGTCAAATGCAGAGGATGCTGTGAGTGCATTAAAGCCAATGAAAGATGCAACCACACTGATGTCAGAAGAGCGCAATCCAACTGTTTCTCTCATTGCCCCTCTAAATGCACAACTGCTCCAGAACATGACAGACACCATGGGAGACACACCAATGATCCATGAGATCAAGAATGCCATCAAAACAGATCTCCTGAAGAGGTACAGCAGTGAGGCAGAGAAGAAGATACTTTATACAGCCTCTGCCCTAGATCCTCGTTTTAAGGGACTGCCTTTTATTCTCACAGAGGAGGAGAGATTGGAGATATACAAAGGAGTGACTGAGGAGGCTGCATCCTTAGAGGTAATTTTAATTGCATCATGTTTCTTGAAAAATGTATAAATTGAAAACAAACATAAAACATACCATCCATAACAAAATAGGCTTAGCTAGCAGTAGCTTGCTTAGTAGCTAGTTTAATGAGTACAAGGTTTATTTATATAAGACAGTTAGAAAATGCCACCGTCAGTCAACTTTCCTCCTCCTCCGTCCACTCCTAATAGATGTGAGCTGCTGCATGCATTTATTTATGCATTACTGTCTCTCTGAGCACACACATAGCATTAGCTGGCTGGCTGCTCAAGGTATTAATGAATGCTATTTTTTCTATTCTTTTGTTCAAACACAGATTGAGTGTACTAGTACAGTTACATCTAGGAGGACAAACGTGGATGAAGTACCACTGCTTGAGGGAAAAGAAACTCTGGAAGAAGAATCACCCATCGAGGAGGATAACCCTTCTCCTCCCAAAAGAAAGTCCACATCGCTGCTCATGACTTTGCTGGGACAGTCTTTCACTGACACTGAAGGTACAATAGAACCCAACACCCCCTATGCCAAGGCTGAAGAGGAAATAGAGAAATATTGTAAAGCCCCATCTCTGCCTCTCACTGAAGACCCTTTGAACTGGTGGCATGTACATGAGGTCATATTTCCCCTCCTCTCTCATTTGTCAAAGCGATACTTATGTATCCCAGGTACAAGCGTGTCTGCAGAGCGCGTTTTCTCCACTGCAGGAGATGTGGTAACGGCAAAATGAAGCACCCTCAAACCAGAGCATGTGGATCAACTAGTGTTCTTACAGAAAAACCTACATATTCCATAATTCTGAGTAGTGATTCAGGTTTATATTAATATTTAATGTTTTTTGGCACATCCAGAAGAAAGTGCTGTGTTCCCCACTGACCAGTGAAGTATTGTTAAGTTATTTTATATTTGTTAAAGGGACACTGTACCCAAAAAATTTCTTTCATGATTCAGATTGAGAATGACATTTTAAGCAACTTTCTAATTGACTCCTATTATCAAATTTTCTTCTTTCTCTTGGTATCTTTATTTGAAATGCAAGAATGTAAGGTTAGATGCCGGCCCATTTTTGGTGAACAACCTGGGTTGTCCTTGCTGATTGGTGGATAAATTCATCCACCAATAAAAAAGTGCTGTCCAGAGTACTGAAACCAAAAAAAAAAGCTTAGATGCCTTTTTTTCAAATAATGTTAGCAAGAGAATGAAGAAAAAATGATAATAGGAGTAAATTAGAAAGTTGCTTAAAATTGCATGCTCTTTCTGAATTACAAAATAATTTTTTTGGGTACAGTGTCCCTTTAATGTTATAGCTTATAGCTTTTTGAAAAATGAAGCTTAAAACCTTGAGTAAATCTTTGTTGGATCACAAAATATATTAGTACACGACACGACTGACCACGTCACTCACTGTCACAGTCACACACACACACACACACAAACAATACAAAAGAAACAACACACAACTGCACACACCTCATGTGTGCATGTCACCCTTCTTCACCATGATTCACTCTTTTTCTGATGTGTGGTTTTTTTGGTATTGTTTGACTGTGTGTGTGTGTGTGTGTTGTGTAACAATATATTTGTGATCCCATAAAGATAATCAAAGTTAGTTAATCTAGTAGTTCAATGCTACTTGTTGTATAATGTCTATTACTACTTCTAGTGTTACTGTGATGTTTGCCAATCAGGAAGTGCTCTGTTTTGTAGATGTTGTGCTATTGTTTACAGCACACCTGTATTGTTTGCAATGCAGTGAGTGCATATTGCATAAGGGATTATTCACACTAAAAATTGTCTATTTTAAATAGACCCTTTAAGAAAGATATCATATGTTTTTGTTTATGATCCCAAATGCCATCCCACTCCCAGGCAGATCTGTAGGGGTTAACCTAATATAACCAACCAGTTAACAATAACAATGTGTGTACTGTCTAACTGTTTTTATGAGTGTGTGAGTGTGACTGTGAGTGAGTGCCACTTTGAATGTTGTTTGTATGTATCTATGAGTGTGTGTGAGACTGAGTGCCTTAACTGCCTTTGAATGTTTTTGTTTGTATGTGTGTCTGTCTATGAGTGTGAGTGTGACTGTGGCTGACTGGCTGTGGTGCCTTTGAATGTTTTTGTTTGTGTGTGTCCCACTGTCTCTAGTGTCTGTCTAGTAACTGTCTATGAGTGTGCAGAGAGTGAGACTGAAGCCAAACCACTATTATTAGGGGAAGGAAAAGCCTTGAGTAAACCTTGAGTAAATCTTTATTGGATCACAAATATACTGTACAGACACAGTACACAGCGCACACACACACACACACACACACAACAGCACAATACAAAAATAAAGCACACACACCTCAGGTGAGTGGCGTGCCACCCTTTCTTCACCATGATTTACTCCTTGATGTCTGTGGGCTTTTTTATGTATTGTAACTTGTTTGTTTGTTTGTGACTGTGACTGTGTGTACTGTTCAGTGACAGACTCAGTCACTGTTCAGTTGTGTGTAGTACTGCTTTAACAGTAACTAATAACTAACTAATTATATTTGTGATCCCATAAAGATAATATAGTCATCAAGAAGAAACTGTAGTTATAGTAGTTCAGTTCAATGCTACTTGTTTTAAATGTCCCCTAGATATGTGCATGGCTAAAAAAATTTGGTTCGTTTTCGGTTCGGATCGATTCGGACTTTTCGAATTTCGGTTCGGATCGATTCGAATTCAGCAAAATTTGAATGAATTCGTTTCAGATTTTTTCGGATTCGAATAAATTCAGCTGAATTGGGTTCTATTCGGTTTGATTCGGTTCCGAAATTCGGAAATTCGGTATGTTTTAGGTGGGATATGCTATGTATTAGACTAGTATTATGTACTGTATATTAGGTGTAAATACTAGTGTAATACACGGCCATCCGAATCTACCGAATAAAGTCAGTAGTTAAGAGCTTTATGGGCTAACATCGGAATATAAAGCTCTTAACTACAGTGCTTAAGTACACTAACACCCATAAACTACCTATGAACCACTAAACCAAGGCCCCCCCACATCGCAAACCCTATAATAAAATTATTTAACCCCTAATCTGCCGACCGGACACCGCCGCCACCTACATTATAGCTATGAACCCCTAATCTGCTGTCATTAACATCGCCGACCCCTACATTATAGTTATTAACCCCTAATCTGCCCCCCAACGTCGCCGCAATCTAACTACAAGTATTAACCCCTAATCTGCCGACCGGACATCGCCGCCACCTACATTATAGCTATTAACCCCTAATCTGCTGTCCCTAACATCGCCGACCCCTACATTATAGTTATTAACCTCTAATCTGCCCCCCCCAATGTCGCTGCAATCTAACTACAAGTATTAACCCCTAATTTGCCGACCGGACATCGCCGCCACCTACATTATAGCTATTAACCCCTAATCTGCTGTCCCTAACATCGCCGACCCCTACATTATAGTTATTAACTCCTAATCTGCCCCCCCCCATGTCGCCGCAATCTAAATACAAGTATTAACCCCTAATCTGCCGACCGGACATCGCCGCCACCTACATTATAGCCTTTTAACCCCTAATCTGCTGTCCCTAACATCGCTGACCCCTACATTATAGTTATTAACCCCTAATCTGCCCCCCCCAACGTCTCCGCAACCTAACTACAAGTATTAACCCCTAATCTGCCGACCGGACATCGCCGCCACTATAATAAATGTATTAACCCCTAAATCGCCGAACTCCCGCCTCGCAAACACTATCATAAATTTTATTAACCCCTAATCTGCCCTCCCTAACATCGCTGCCACCTACCTACAATTATTAACCCCTAATCTCCCGCCCCCAACGTCGCCGCTACTATAATAAAGTTATTAACCCCTAAACCTAAGTCTAACCCTAACCCTAACACCCCCTAACTTAAATATAATTTAAATAAAACTAAATAAATTTATTATAATTAAATAAATTAATCCTATTTAAAACTAAATACTTACCTGTAAAATAAACCCTAATATAGCTACAATATAACTAATAGTTACATTGTAGCTTTTTTAGGATTTATATTTATTTTACAGGCAACTTTGTATTTATTTTAACTAGGTACACTAGCTATTAAATAGTTATTGACTATTTAATAGCTACCTAGTTAAAATAATTAGAAAATTACCTGTAAAATAAATCCTAACCTAAGTTACAATTAAACCTAACACTACACTATCATTAAATAAATTAAATAAATTAACTACAAGTACCTACAATTAAATACAATTAAATAAACTAAACTAAAGTACAAAAAACAAACAAACACTAAATTACAAAAAATAAAAAAATATTACAAGAATTTAAAACTAATTACACCTAACCTAAGCCCCCTAATAAAATAACAAAGACCCCCAAATAAAAAAAATGCCCTACCCTATACTAAATTGCAAAGTTAACAGCTTTATTACCTTACCAGCCCTTAAAAGGGCCTTTTGCGGGGCATGCCCCAAAGAAAACAGCTCTTTTGCCTGTAAAAAAACACAATACCCCCCCACATTACAACCCACCACCCACATACCCCTACTCTAACCCAAACCCCCCTTAAATAAACCTAACACTACGCCCCTGAAGATCTCCCTACCTTGAGTCGTGTTCACCCAGCCGGTCCGAAGTCTTCATCCGATGGGGCAGAAGAGGACATCCAGACCGGCAGAAGTCTTCATCCAAGCGGGGCAAGAATAGGTCTTCCATCCATCAGAAGTCTTCATCCAGGCGGCATCTTCTATCTTCATCCATCCGGAGTGGAGCGGCAGTATCCTGAAGACATCCGACGTGGAGCATCCTCTTCTTTCTTGATCCGACGACTGAATGACAGTACCTTTAAGTGACGTCATCCAAGATGGCGTCCCTTGAATTCCGATTGGCTGATAGGATTCTATCAGCCAATCGGAATTAAGGTAGGAAAAATCTGATTGACCTTGCATTCTATTGGCTGTTCCGATTTTAAGGTTTATTTTACAGGTATTTAGTTTTAAATAGGATTAATTTATTTAATTAATTTAATGATAGTGTAGTGTTAGGTGTAATTGTAACTTAGGTTAGGATTTATTTTACAGGTAAATTTGTATTTATTTTAGCTAGGTAGTTATTAAATAGTTATTAACTATTAAATAACTATTGTACCTAGTTAAAATAAATACAAAGTTGCCTGTAAAATAAATATAAATCCTAAAATAGCTACAATGTAACTATTAGTTATATTGTAGCTATATTAATAGCTAGTAGGGGGCTTAGTTTAGGTGTAATTAGTTTAAAATTCTTGTAATATTTTTTTATTTTTGGTAATTCAGTGTTTGTTTTTTTTTGGTACTTTTCTGATGGATGGAAGACCTCTTCTTGCCCGCTTGGATGAAGACTTCTGCCGATCTGGATGTCCTCTTCTGCCCCATCGGATGAAGACTTCGGCCCGGCTGGGTGAACACGACTCAAGGTAGGGAGATCTTCAGGGGCTTAGTGTTAGGTTTATTTAAGGGGGGTTTGGGTTAGAGTAGGGGTATGTGGGTGGTGGGTTGTAATGTTGATTGGTGGTATTGTGTTTTTTTTTACAGGCAAAAGAGCTGTTTTCTTTGGGGCATGCTCTGCAAAAGGCCCTTTTAAGGGCTGGTAAGGTAATAGAGCTGTTAACTTTTGTAATTTACTATAGGGTAGGGCATTTTTTATTTTGGGGGTCTTTGTTATTTTATTAGGGGGCTTAGATTAGGTGTAATTAGTTTAAAATTCTTGTAATATTTTTTTATTTTTTGTAATTTAATGGGGGGTTTTTGTACTTTAGTTTAGTTTATTTAATTGTATTTAATTGTAGGTACTTGTAGTTAATTTATTTAATGATAGTGTAGTGTTAGGTTTAATTGTAACTTAGGTTAGGATTTATTTTACAGGTAATTTTGTAATTATTTTAACTAGGTAGCTATTAAATAGTCAATAACTATTTAATAGCTATTGTACCTAGTTAAAATAAATACAAAGTTGCCTGTAAAATAAATATAAATCCTAAAATAGCTACAATGTAATTATTATTTATATTGTAGCTATATTGGGGTTTATTTTATAGGTAAGTATTTAGTTTTAAATAGGATTAATTTATTTAATTAATTTAATGATAGTGTAGTGTTAGGTGTAATTGTAACTTAGGTTAGGATTTATTTTACAGGTAAATTTGTATTTATTTTAGCTAGGTAGTTATTAAATAGTTATTAACTATTTAATAACTATTGTACCTAGTTAAAATAAATACAAAGTTGCCTGTAAAATAAATATAAATCCTAAAATAGCTACAATGTAACTATTAGTTATATTGTAGCTATATTAGGGTTTATTTTACAGGTAAGTATTTAGTTTTAAATAGGATTAATTTATTTAATTATAGTAAATTTATTTAGTTTTATTTAAATTATATTTAAGTTAGGGGGTGTTAGGGTTAGGGTTAGACTTAGGTTTAGGGGTTAATAACTTTATTATAGTAGCGGCGACGTTGGGGGCGGGAGATTAGGGGTTAATAATTGTAGGTAGGTGGCAGCGATGTTAGGGAGGGCAGATTAGGGGTTAATAAAATTTATGATATTGTTTGCGAGGCGGGAGTGCGGCGGTTTAGGGGTTAATACATTTATTATAGTGGCGGCGATGTCCGGTCGGCAGATTAGGGGTTAATACTAGTAGTTAGGTTGCCGCGACGTTGGGGGGGCAGATTAGGGGTTAATAACTATAATGTAGGGGTCGGCGATGTTAGGGACAGCAGATTAGGGGTTAATAGCTATAATGTAGGTGGCAGCGATGTCCGGTCGGCAGATTAGGGGTTAATACTTGTAGTTAGATTGCGGCAATGTTGGGGGGGCAGATTAGGGGTTAATAACTATAATGTAGGGGTCGGCGATGTTAGGGACAGCAGATTAGGGGTTAATAGCTATAATGTAGGTGGCGGCGATGTCCGGTCGGCAGATTAGGGTTAATACTTGTAGTTAGATTGCGGCGACGTTGGGGGGGCAGATTAGGGGTTAATAACTATAATGTAGGGGTCGGCGATGTTAGGGACAGCAGATTAGGGGTTAATAGCTATAATGTAGGTGGCGGCGATGTCCAGTCGGCAGATTAGGGGTTAATACTTGTAGTTAGATGGTGGCGACGTTGGGGGGGGCAGATTAGGGGTTAATGAAATTTATTATAGTGTTTGCGAGGCGGGAGTGCGGCGGTTTAGGGGTTAATACATTTATTATAGTGGCGGCGATATCCGGTCGGCAGATTAGGGGTTAATACTTGTAGTTAGGTTGCAGCGACGTTGGGGGGGCAGATTAGGGGTTAATAAATATAATATAGGGGTCAGCGGTGTTAGGGGCAGCAGATTAGGGGTTCATAGCTATAATGTAGGTGGCGGCGGTGTCCGCCACCTACATTAAAGGGGTTAATCCATTTATTAGAGTAGCGGCGAGATCCGGTCGGCAGATTAGGGGTTAATAATTGAAGTTAGGTGTCGGCGATGTTAGGGAGGGCAGATTAGGGGTTAATACTATTTCTTATAGGGTTATTGAGGCGGGAGTGAGGCGGATTAGGGGTTAATACATTATAGTAGTGGTGAGGTGCGGTCGGCAGATTAGGGGTTAATTATTGTAGGTAGCTGGCGGCGACGTTGTGGGGGGCAGATTAGGGGTTTATAAATATAATATAGGGGTCGGCGGTGTTAGGGGCAGCAGATTAGGGGTACATAGGGATAATGTAGGTTGCGGCGGTGTACGGAGCGGCAGATTAGGGGTTAATAATAAAATGCAGGGGTCAGTGATAGCGGCGGCGGCAGATTAGGGGTTAATAAGTGTAAGGTTAGGGGTGTTTAGACTCGGGGTACATGTTAGAGTGTTAGGTGCATAGGAAACAATGGGGCTGCGTTAGGAGCTGAACGCTGCTTTTTTGCAGGTGTTAGGTTTTTTTTCAGCTCAAACAGCTCCATTGTTTCCTATGGGGGAATCGTGCACAAGCACTTTTTTTAAGCTGGCCGCGTCCGTAAGCAACGCTGGTATCGAGAGTTGCAGTGGCGTTAAATATGCTATACGCTCCCTTTTTTGGAGCCTAACGCTGCCCTTCTGTGAACTCTAAATACCAGCGGTATTTAAAATGTGCGGGGAAAAAAAGCCAGCGTAGCTAACGCACCCCTTTGGCCGCAGAACTCTAAATCTAGCCGTAAGTAAGTAAAGACATTAAATTAAAACCAACATAGATAGGTTAGACATTTATTTTTTGTTCATGTTTCTTTACAAGTGTATAGTGTATAAAATATACATTTAAATATTTTCTTTTATTGAAGAAGTACACTGCGAGCACTACACTGTTTACACTACGTACTCTGTAACTACAGTTTGATGCCATAATATTGTTTCCAAACCAATACAACAATTGCCATTTAGTATTTACTGTTCTATAAACTGTTGTTGTCTGCTGTGTTTAGACTTTGCCACAGGAAGTGTCCT
The DNA here is from genome assembly GCF_027579735.1 of Bombina bombina. NCBI lineage: Eukaryota > Metazoa > Chordata > Amphibia > Anura > Bombinatoridae > Bombina > Bombina bombina. The sequence goes on from NC_069502.1 coordinate 501,291,936, forward strand.
TTTTTGAGCTAATAAAATAAAAAAAAGAGTTTATTTCAATATTTTGACTGCTTGAATTTTTTTTTCTGAAAAATGTAAAAAATGGGCAGAAATAGTGCAGTAATCGTGATGCATCGCGATGCATCGTAGAATCGAATCGTTATGATGATAATCGTAATCGAATCGAATCATGAGACAAGTGAAGATGCGCAGCTCTAGTTCCAACCAAGGGCATAGAACAGAGTATGTTGCGTTTTGTACGGTTGTATTTGCCTAATAAGTGCATATCTGACAAAAGACTGGTTTTCCATGATCATACACAGGGAAGTGATACCCACTTTATTTACCTAATAGGTATTATAATACATTTACATTAACAAAATAACTATTATCCCAGAGCTCCACAGCAATATTAATGGGGTTAATTTAGGGGCAGTTAGGGTTAGCAGGGGTCCTTAGGGTTAAGTTATGGTTAGGAGTATTTATATAAAGGGACAGTAAGGGATAATTTAAGGTGCAGTTAGGGGTAAAGGCAGGGGTCTATTGAGAACTGCTGTGACCTTATATTTGAATCAGTGCACAGTTAACTGAGTGTTTCATGCAAATGAGTTAAATGGGACACTCAAGTCAAAATAACCTTTTATGATTCAGACAGAGCAGCAGTTTTAAGACACTTTCCAATTTACTTCCATTATTAAGTTGTGCACAGTCTTTTTATATTCACACTTTCTAGGGGAACACGATCCTACTGAGCATGTGCACAAGCTCACATGATATAAGTATACTAGTCTGTGATTGGCTGATGTCTGTTACATGATACAGGGGGCTGGAATATGAGAGAAATAAATAATTTGCCAGAAAAATATCTACTGCTAAATTGAAATTCAGAGTAGGTGTTTTTGCATTGTCTTTTTATTATGCCCTTGTTAATTATGTAATTCTACTGCATCGTTCATGAACTGGACATCACTATGGGCTTGATTTATGAAGCCCTTCTCCTCCCTATGACTGCAGGTTCTCACAAGAGAACCTACAGTCACGATTTATCAAGCAGCAGCCATGAGACCACTACTTTCCTACCCTCTTCTCCTCATCCGACCAGGGAGATTGACAGCTCCTGCCCGCACATGATTGGCAGTGTGTGGGTAGGTAGCGGGATAACAGGCAAGCGCAAAATAGCGCTCGTGGGCAATGTTAAATTCAGGCAGCAGATTGCTGCCCACCAGAGGAGAGCTGGGGCGGACAGGGGCGAATATCTATGCCCCTGTCCGCCCCTTGATTGATAAATTGAGCCCTATGTGTCAGTGAGGATCAGCACAAACTGGTAAGTAACTGTGCACTTATCAAATTCAACTGATAAAAGGAAATATAGAAGAAAAGGGGATAAGGAGGAACAAGATAGGGAATGAGAGATTTGGCGCACTATCTTCCTCAAATAATAAAACCTAACACTTTATTGTGATTAACTAAAAAGCTAGTATTCAAAATAGGTCAATACTAGTTATATCACAAGTCTACTCTGCCAGACAATAAACTAGGGTATAAGAAATGATACATTAACAAACTGCAATGGAGTTGAACTCCCAAATCAAAGGAGACCATAACCGCAGCACTGATTCCACTCATACAAACAAATCTGTGATTACCTGTATATAAGGCTTTGGACCAATCCCCCTTATCTCAGAGGTGTGTGCATACTTGAATTTAGCCAATCAGTGATCCATCACGATTCAACGGGAGTCAGCTCAGTGTTATCTTTATCAGGGTTCTTTAAACTTTTCCCCCCAGACCCAGTGCCATGATACCACATAGCTTTGGGGCCCAATTTTTATACTTGGTCTGAAAATTTCTTAAAAAATAAACAACTAAAATATGTGCATGCTTTATTCTTGATTGTAGTCAAATTTGAAAGCATTGTAAAATGTAATAACACACACTCATACAACACACACACCACACACTCATACAACACACAATCATACAACACACACAAACACACTCTCATACAACACACATTTTAATGTAACACACATACCACACACACTCTCATACAACACACACACTTTCATATAATACACACTAACCCATATAATTTCTTACAACACACATATACTCACATTTTCATATAACAGACTCTCTCATACAACACACACACTTTCATATAAAACACACACTTTCATATTACACGCACACCACACACACACTTATACAACACACATACCAAACACACTCTCATACAACACACACACTCTCATACACCACACACCCCACACACTCTCATACACAACACACGCACAGCACACACACAATGTCATACAATACACCACACACACTCCTACAACACACACACAAGTCGCAACCCAGTACACATGGTGTTGTGACCCAGTAATGGGTCCCTACCCGTGGTTTGAAGAACCCTGATCTATATGGTACACAATAACTAGCTTTTGTCTTGCTGTGACAAACTTATAAAATACTATTGATTTTAGTTCTTATAAATTATATTAATATAACAATGTTAGTTGTGCAAAGCTGGGGAATGGGTAGTAAAGGCACTATCTATCTTTTTACACAATACGACATTTGACGTAGACTCTCCCTTTAAACTTTACATTGTACTCAGACAGATAATCTCAATGCAAACAACACATTCTGCAGCTATACTGCTTTGGTATCCAATCCCTATCTGTTGGATAAGCTTTGCAATGTACAGCATTGTGTGTACAATAACACAGGCTTCCATGATTCTATTGTGCACAGAGCAAATGTATACAGTTCTCATTGCCATTTTTTTCTTTAGGTAGTAGAATCAAATTAGATGTTTCCATAGTATTAAAGGACCAGTCAACACAGTAGATTTGCATAATCAACAAATGCAAGATAACAAGACAATGCAATAGCACTGAAGTTCAGTCTGAACTTAAAATTAATAGTAGATTTTTTTTTCTGACAATTTTAAAAGTTATATATTTTTCCACTGCCCTGTACCATGTGACAGACATCAGCCAATCACAAATGCATACACGTACCATGTGACAGCCATCAGCCATTCACAAATGCATACACACTTATTCTTGCACATGCTCAGTAGGAGCTGGTGACTCAAAAAGTTTAAATATAAAAAGAATGTGCACATTTTGTTAATGGAAGTAAATTGGAAAGTTGTTTAAAATGGCATGCTCTATCTGAATAATGAAAGTTTAATTTTGATTGAGTGTTCCTTTAATAAAAAACGAATTGCCTGCTTAAAAAAAGACAGAAGAATGTGACAATATTATATAGAGAAAAGACAGAAAATATGTATTTTAAATAGTACAATTCATAATTTTTACAGGGTGCACAACTATTTTGATTTGTGAAACTAGTTTTTAACCTGAATAATTAACTAATTCTGTTCAATATATACTTTAAATATAATATAATGTATGTACACCTAGTTCACCTCCAATAATTTGAATATAATTGCAATGTATTGTGAAAGGATAAATATACTTTGTGAGCAGTACAATGCTAAATGTTTGTCATATAACATAATGCTAACATTGGGCTTTTAGAAGTCCATGTGACTGAGGCTGAGGTCCACACTTACCAGTCTGTCTATATTGATCCTAACACTGACTGAACTGAAACTGAAAGTAATATTAACTGGTGAGCCTGATCTGTAAGTGGGAGGATTCATGCTTAAAGGGACACTAAACCCAACATTTTTCTTTCATGATTCAGATAGAGCTTGCAATTTTAAGCAACTTTCTAATTTACTCCTTTTATTAATTTTACTTCATTCTCTTGCTATCTTTATTTAAAAAGCAGGAATGTGATGCATAGGAGCCGGACCATTTTTGGTTGAGGACCTGGGTTATGCTTGCTTATTGGTGGGTAAATGTAAGCCTCCAATAAGCAAACGCTATCCATGGGGCTGAACCTAAAATGGGCTGGGTGCTAAGATTTACATTCCTGCTTTTAAAATAAAGATAGCAAAAGAACAAAGAAAAATTGATAATAGGAGTAAATTAGAAAGTTGCTTAAAATGTCATGCTCTATCTGAATCATGAAAAAAAAATGGGTTCAGTGTCCCTTTAAGGTGGAGTAGCATGATTATAATTTATTATAAATCATGCTCACGATTTAGCTAAATCGTGCACACAACATAGCTTAATCATGCACACGATTTAGCAAAATGTGCTCATGATTTATCTAAATTGTGAGCACGTTTTAGCAAAATGTGCTCATGATTTATAAAAAAAAATCTTGTGTGATGCCTCTGGGGCACTGTACTTTATTGAAAATAGAGATATAACATTATAAAGCAGTATGAGTGATACAGTCATATATTGCAATATAGATTTTACAATGTCTGCTCCATGTTGATACATAACCATATTATTTGCACACAACCCTTTTAACACTAAACTAGCAAAGAAAAATGATAAATCCCTGCTCTCCAGAGTAAAAAAAAAAGAAAGAAAAGAATGCAGTATGTGCAGTTGCACTGCACTGCAAGTAGAAAAAATCTGATTCTGCACACAAAGGATTTTTTTCCCAACAGAAAAAAACAGCACACACAATGAGGAATAGCTGACAAAGTCACACACAACAGCTCTGACTAAAATCTGAAATGAAAGTGATTAAAGATGGCTGATATTCACTAGGTTAAAAAGTGGTTACGACAAGCCGGTTTGGCATTTAATGCCTTACTTGCTGTCCCTCACATCAAGGGCGAGATTACATATACGGCGCAGACTTCAGTGCAAGCATTGCAAACCGCGCCGCCCGTAATTTCACCTCGCACATTGGGGTATTACATATAGGATGCCAGCAGTTCTTAAAGTGGCGTAAGTCGGATAAACTAGCGATGTCCAGAAATGACCGTAAATACAAATTTCTGGAGCCACTAGTGACTTACGGCACTTTAGAAACTGCCGGCGCCTAAGAAAAATAAAATATATATCAAATCTCCTGTAAAGTCTAACCCGCCATCAAACCCACATCAGAACTAATAAAAGTATGGACCCCGAAACTTTCGAAAAATGAAACAAATTTTAACACATTCATTCAAATCGAATTTCGAATGTTTACATAACATTCTAACATTCGATTTTCGAATGTTCGGTTTGGAATTTTACGATTACATTCGAAAATATTAAGATTACGTTTCGAAAAATTTGAATTTATATTTGTAATAGTATTTCTAATGCTTTCTTTAAATGTAATATTCGAATTATGCAAAATTCAAATTAAAAAAATTTGAATTTATATGTTTGTAATAGTATTTCTAATGCTTTCTTTAAATGTAATATTCTAATTATGCAATATTCTATATAGAAACATTCGAAATAATATATTTGTATCTATTATGTATCAATTTCCTAGATTCCTGCCCTACAACATGAACTATTGAACTTCTGACTAGTATTTGTTAAATAAAATGTTAAATTCGAAATTTCGAATGTGGACATCCGATATAATTATAAACATTCGAATTAGAAAGTTACATTCGAAAACTGTAAATAGCATTCGATTATAGAATTTTTAAGAATATTCATTCTTATCAACATTCGGATTTTTAATTTGAATTTCGGTAATAACATTCATTCTAACATTCAAATTCGGAAATTTACACATTCGCCCATCCCTACCTACAACGCAATATGCCTAATTTAATTATTAACCTCTATATCCGCCATCAAACCCGCACCGCAAGTAATAATTAAATTATTAACCCCTATATCCGCCAACCCCAACATTGCAAACTACCTAATGTATTAACCCCTAAACCGTCATTAACCCACATCGTAAGCTACCTATTAAAACTATTAACCCCTAAACCGCCATCCCCACAACTCAAATAAATAATTAAATTACTAAGCCTCCTAACCTAATACCCCCTAACCTATCACCCCCTAAATTAAACCAAATTACCTAAATTAAAACATTCTAAAGTTACTATTAAAATAAAATTAAGCTAAATTAAATTAAGCTACAATTACAGAAACTAAAAAAATCTAATATAACAGAAAATAATAAACACATTATCAAAAATAAAAAAATTAAACCTAATCCCTATGAAAATAAAAAAGCCCCCCCAAAATAAAAACACCCCTTAATCTAATGCTAAACTACAAATAGCCCTTAAAGGGCTTTTTGTAGGGCATTGCCCTAAGTTAAACAGCTTTTTTACATTAAAAATAAACAAAGTCCCTCCTAATAGTAAAACCCCTCACCCACCAAACCCCCCCAAATAAAAAACCTAACACTAAAAAACCTAAACTAACTATTGCCCTGAAGAGGGCATTTTTATGGGCATTGCCCTTAAAAGGGCATTTAGCTATTTTGCTGACCTTAAAAGGGCATTTAGCTCTTTTAAGAAGTGCCCATCTCTAATCTAAATAAAACAAACCCCCACCCAAAAAAAAAGTCTAACCCCCAGGTTGGTACTCATCATGGTTGCTGAAGTCCAGCAGAGCAGTCCTGTTCCAGGCGGTGAAGTCTTCTTCCAAGTTGCGACCTCTTCTTTCTTCTTCTAGGAACAAGTTGGCACGGAGCGGAGGGCGGAGCTGAAGACCTATGACCGCAGAGCTGAAGACCGTCGACCCTGGAACAGAAGATCGGTGACCCTGGAACTGAAGACCGGTGACCGCGGAGCCATGGAGCATGGAGATCCTCTTCGTACTATCTCCGCCGTACACTGAATAGTGAATTCAAAGTATGCGATTAAAGATGGTGTCCCTTGAATTCCTATTGGCTGATTTGATTCTTCAAATTCAAATCAGCCAATAGGATGAGAATTGGCAAAAGTACTAATGGCACTGCTAATATTTACTGATTAGGGTAGCCTATTATCCACTGGAAATATTAATAAGACGTGTACGTTATTTATAAATAGTCCAGTTACACTATTTTACAAACTGGCCGGGGTGCTGTGTACTAGTACATTTAGAAAAACTGTATCAATCCAAAGATTGATGAGTTGTACACCTGAGTAGCACTCATCCCCTAATCAAAGGTGGCTGAGATGGACAAGAACAGGGTATCCTAGGAGAGGAAGTGCCGAGAAATTTTATTTAAAATATAACCTTTATTGGGTATTTTAAAAAAAGAAAAACAATAGAAAACCCCACACACACAGTGATGATTAAAAACACAGAGTTTGGTCTGGTTACATATAAATCCAATATTCACAAGATGTGAAAAGTGGTTGTATATCGTATTGAGTCAAGTAAACTTAGTAAGAGTGATACCCTCGGGAAATCGTGAGGATTAAGTGATGTGTATTGAGCTCAACAGTTATATCTTATTGATCTTAGGTTTTGTGTAACACTGCAGTATTGCTGTATAGTAACTTTAGTTCATAGACTCAGTTCATTGGTAGTCCTTTGGGTTATATGTACAGAAATAATGATATTTAGATGTAGAGTTTTATCATATATATGGAAGATCAAAGATTCTATTTCCTCTTATCCCAATCTGGAGGGATGCAGTTATACCTTATTGACCTCTAGTTCTGTTTAAGTGTCAACTATTTATCAACAGGAGGTTAAGTTTATATTTGACAAGAACGGAGGGATTTAATCAATTTTTTAAAATACTGTTGGTGTATAGCTTCACTAATCCGTTAAAGTGTCAGATCTGCCAGTGATAAATACATCTTCAGATGTTACCTATATCGGAAATATGAACTGCATAATCCTGAATCATTTGGATTAAGAGGCTAGATCTGGTTAGAAACAGTTTGGAAAACCACGTATCTAGGAATAAGGGCTTATTAACCCAAATAACAGAAAGGAGTTTAATAAACTTTATATGTTCAAAAAATAGTTTAATGCACACTTATAGAAACCAGCAATAAGCTTGAGTAACAATAAATTGTGTCATGATATCTGGGGTAGCTAGCTTGTCGATGATTACTGATGAGCTGCTCTTTATGGCTGATAGTAATTTAAAATATTATTGTGCCCCAAAGGCTGCACTGAGATAAATGTGATTGTTACATTCACATATTACTCAAATCAAGTTCACTTTCTGGTACAATGTTGGTGCATCAGCTGAATAGATTCAGTTGAAATACACTGTATGTGACAGTTTAAGAAATGTGTAAAAAATGTATTCATATATTACTAAATAAAGTTTTTTATTATAACTGGTTGTCCCTTTTATTTCTTGTATATTATAAACAGTGGATTCTTAAACTGAATTAAGAACATATAATTAACGGGTGACAGTTATAGTAATATAATGACATTTTCTGTCAGCAGTTCAGTGGTATAGCTGATGACAAATGAGGCTTATATACTTGGATTCAACATTGTATCAATAGATTCAAAAAATCCGTAAGAAACACTTATAACTGGCCACCAGTCTGGCTTGCTATAGTAACACTATAGATATAAAGTTGTGATCTATTAGTCACATATAATTATGATGGTATGACGGAATTTACCACTGGCGATACAGCTAGAAAGCTGTCAATAATAAGACTTGTATGCTCAGTTCGCCATAGTATGAATAATTTAAATGTTCCGTAACAATCTAATATATCTGATTACCAGACAGCACCACAAAGGTTACACGCTAAGACTTAGGGCACTGTGTATAGATTTCAGTGCCCCATGCTAGTCATATGGTTTAAGTTTACAAGGTAAATAAGAGCTACTCAAATTCCCATTAACAAATAAGTTTACTAGAAACTATTATCAGCCACTATATGATGGAACGTTAAGACCAAAAGCTCTGCATATTAAAAAATGCTAAAGGCATTTACAACAAACGATTCCCTAACATGTTTCGCCACTAACGTTGCTTTTTCAAAGGGTCAGATGAAAGCTACTGAAATCCTATTGGCTTGAAAGAAGACTTCATTTTCGCCACATAAGTCCTTGCGCTGAATATTGGATACCGATTTGCGACGCGGTCCCATGTTAGCATTTATATGCGGCGCTGTATATTGGATACCAAAAATCGTTGTCGACGGCTTTTGCGGGCGACTCCCCATATGTAATAGAGCCCCAATCATTTAACAAAATTTCTGTCATGATTGGACAGGAGAAGTTGTATACATGAATGGTCAGACTCCCTGAACATCACTGCAAATGAATAAGCTGATTTGTCGAACAATCTAAGCTCCTTCCCCTTTCCTGTGTTCTCTCCCCCTTTCTTGGTGCTGAAAGTGCCAAAGGAAAAAGAAACTAATGCAGCTAACAAATATGAAAAATTCAGTAACTCACCTATTTCGGTCCCCAGTCCATTCATCTAGTCATTATGCAGATGAATGGACAAATTTTATCTGAAGCTGAATGCACATGCTGGTTCTTGAGTTATGCCTGCATATTCTGCACTTTGGTTTTAGAATACAGTGTGATATTCAATAACATTGCTATAATCACAAATAATTCACTGGCTAAAACAGAAAACAAGGTTATGGCTACTTAGTGTTAAATGACTAGACTTATTTCTGTTTCTCTTATTTCTCACTTTCCCACTTAACCTCCCAACCTTGTCAATAGTAAATTATGATACAAAATAGACTACTTTTCAAATGTATGTTTTGACACCTTTGAAAATGGACGGTGCTATAATAATTTTTATGGGTATTTAAAGTCTACCCAGGTACCCTTCTAGAAGTGCTAGAAGGGTTCTGAACTTCTAATATTTTATAGACAAGAAATAGATTTAGTTATTTGTATAGGAAACCACAGTGTACAGTATCTTAAATAACTGAAGTGAACAGTAGCCTCTAGTGGTGAAATAATGATGTAACAATTTTAAATGAAATTTAAAAAATAATAATAAAATACATCATTACCAGTATCAAAGTCTTTGTTTAAGATTAGAGAAAATAGTCTCTTTACCAGGGGTCTATTTATTTAGAAGAGCACCTAGTTATATGTTAGGTAAAGTTACTGTAACCTGCTTTTTATTGTTTATATATATATATATATATATATATATATATATATATATATATATATATATATCCTATTCAATTAAATTAAATAGGTTTATTTTTTTCTCATAATAGCAACACTTTGAGTAAAGTACCTAATCCTTCTTTTTTGTGCTGTAGAGTGATTTTTTTATTGATATTTAAAGGACTAAAATGTTTGCGAGCATCAGGTTTATCACTCATATTACAAGTTAAAAGAAAACGCGATTGCTTGAGCACAATTCAAGTTAATGCTCGTTAGGATATTGCGTTTTCAAAGCTCTGGTTAACTTTCGTAAAACAAAAAGTGTCACAAAACACTTAAAAAATACATTAAAAAGTTCAGTTATAGTCATAATAACACTAATAAAAATAATTTAAAAAAATGCACAAAAAAAGTTATAAGGGGTCAAAGATATGAGGTCTCAGGTGTTAGAAACATACATATACATCTCTAAAGATATAAATGCATGTGTGTGTATGTATATATATGTGTGTGTGTGTGTGCATGTATATATGTATTTATATATTTCTGATTATATTTGTATTTATAGATATATATACAAATAAAAACACATACATACATATGCACACATAAAGGGCATTGGAGCCCTTTACATTCAAGTAGATGAAAACATGTGAAAGCATATTTATGCAATACTCACTTTTAATAAAGTGTTATACTGTGTATTTACTGTAAATGTTTCACATTTTAATGTTACGCACATAGCAGAATCTCTTCTAAGTATTTTTAAATAGATATATATAGCTATATATATTTATACTTTTATAGGTATAGATATATATTGTACCAAAATACCATCAGACGGCAGAAATATTTATTTATGAATAAATAGAACATAATCTGCGTTGTAAAGAATATTGAAATGTGAAATATTTATATTTTACTGTCGGGTTAGCACACATGAGAATAAGGTGATGGGGTTTGCACATGTAGGTTGTATCCACCAATCAGCAAGCTGTAGGTACCAAGGGTGCTGAATAAAAAATGGGCTGGCTCCTAAGCTTACATTCCTGCTTTTTTCAAATAAAGAGAGCAAGAGAATGAAGAAAAAATTATAATAGGAGCAAATTAGAAAGTTGCTTAAAATTGCATGCTCTATCTGAACCATGAAAAGAAAATTGTGTGTCATATCTTTTTAAAGGGATACTTTCGTGATTCAGATAGAGTGTGCAATTGTATGCAACTTTCTAATTTACTTCTATTACAATTTTTTATTCGTTCACTTGCTATCTTTATTTGAAAAATAATGCATCTAAGCTTCTTTTTTAGTTCAGTACTCTGGACAGCACTTTTTTATTGGTGGATGAATTTATCCACCAATCAGCAAGAATAACCCAGGTTATTCACCAAAAATGGGCAGGCATCTAAACTTACATTCTTGCATTTCGAATAAAGATACCAATAGAATGAAGAAAATTTGATAATAGGAGCAAATTAGAAAGTTGCTTAAAATGGCATGCTCTATCTGAATCACAAAAGAAAAAATTTGGGTTCAGTGTCCCTTTAAGCTCAAGAGCATACCTGTGTCTGGAGAACTATATGGCAGCAGTTTTGCAAGAATGCTGTCCATTTCAAGAGCACTATAAGCAGCACTATTTCCTGCCATGTACAGACAATGGCCCAGACTGACCATAAGGCATACCGGGCAAATGCCCGGTGGGTCGCCGGTTACCTTAGCCCCGCCTACTATTATGACACACATGTTCTTTCAGCGGTGAGTGGTGCGCTGTAAAATACAGTACATACACTATATGTGACATCATGAGTCTATGAAACCTGGGAGTCTCAGTGGGGCTGAAGTATGGCTTGCCCCCTAAAAGTTAAGTAAGTGAGCCAGGCATGCTGAGTACACTTGTGGTATCTGCAGATTTTTACACACACGTCATGTGTGATGCCATTTGTGAGCTGCAGGCCGGGCGGGATATTGTGTTAAATGGACATGGTCCACTGTGCAGAAGCATTGCCTGTCTGTGAAGGCTAGTGGTCATCAACCACCAGACCTCCTGGGCTGTTAAGAGTAGACAGAATGGTAGGTAAGGTAAATGTTGTTGAGGGTAGGGACTGGAGTAAAGTTTGGCTGTTCCTCTTGGCTATGTAGTGGGACTCAGGGGCGGAACTAGTGCAGCAGAGATGCAGTTGCACCGGGGCACAAGTGGGCAGGGGGCCCATCAAGCAGTGCAGCAGCAGAAGGCAGTACGGTATGTCTGACAGTTCATGCTGCAGCTGCACTGTAAGCTCCCTTTGCCTTATAACATGCAGCTATATTTCAAAGAGCAGTTTTATTCCTGGGGCAGGCGCAGTTTCAAGTGTAGTGCTGCATTATCAAATCAGGGCTCTGTATAAGGGTCTAGCTGCACATGGAGCTTGATAAACACCCTCCCAATAAAGTATGCAGTGCCTCTCTATGACCCCTCTACCAGTGTGATTTTAGCAATCTTCTAGGCTACTGCACTTCTAAGTCCCACTACTATCTCCCTGTGCGAGCCAATGCAGTACTGACAGCCTTTGTTAAGTCAACAAATTCAGGCAGAACATAGCAGAGGTATGGGGTGGAGGTGAATCTTTAACTAATGTCTGTTTATGTTTAAAGGAATCCTGTCACTTTTATGTGTATTGCTCCCAATCCCCCTTCCTGCAGCTAATAGCAACGCAGGCCTTTTCTTAACCCCTTCTCTCCTAGATGTAATGAGCTGCTAGCAGTTAATTAAATGTGAGATAATGTGTATCTTACACACATATGCAAGTCTTCTATTCATACCATAGTGTTAAATGATTTTATATATTGTATGACTGTATATGTATATAATGTGTATATCTATCTATCTATCTATCTATCTATCTATATAGATCAATCAATAAATATATATTTATAATTTTCTATGACACAGTTAATAATTGTTAATATTATATTGCTATAATATATATATATATACAGGTGGCCCTCGTTTTACAACAGTTCAATTTACACCATTTCAGAATAACAACTTTTTTTTCCAGTGTGACTGCTATTGAAAAGCACTTCGAAGCAGTGCATTTATTAAAATAGCCAGTAGGTGGAGCTGTCCGCTTGTGTTGCAGCAAAGCCAAGCAAGCTGAAATTAATCAGTTTAACCAGACCTGAGCTATCGAGCAGATTTCAAAGGAACAAGATCTTCCTGTCTATAAATCAGTCCAGATTGGAATGCATAGAAAGAACTGTTTGCCGAAAAATGCAAGTGAAGTCTGTGTTGTGTGATTATTTTATTAGGTTTATAATGCTGTTTAGCAAATGTTTTTGTTCATTTAACTTAGTTTAATTATATTTTCTGTGTTGTGTGATTATTTTATTAGGTTTGTAATGCTGTTTAGCATTTAAAGTCTTCATTTCAAAGCTTTAAAAATAATGTATTAGGTGTTACTTATGACAATTTTGAGAGGGGCCTGGAACCTATCTCCCTCACTTCCCATTGACTTACATTATAAACTGGGTTTCAATTTACAACGGTTTCGATTTACAACCATTCCTTCTGGAACCTAACCCCGGCGTAAACTGAGGGCTACCTGTATATTCATATTTTTTATATATATATATATATATATATATATATTTATATTATATATATATTATATATATATATATATTATATATATATATATATATATATATATATATTTATATTTGGTGTGTGTATATATAAAATTGTTGCACCAAGGCCCTATGTTCATTAAGGCCGCGACTGGTGGGACTTCATCCCCAAAAAAAAAAAAAAGCCAATAGGATTTTTTTTTTCACCTTTAATTCCGATTGGCTGATAGAATTCTTTCAGCCAATCGGAATTCAAGGGACGCCATCTTGGATGGCGTCCCTTAAAGGAACCTTCATTCCTCCGCGCTGGATGTCTTTAAGATGGAGCCGCTCCGCGTCGGAAGGATGAAGATAGAAGATGCAGTCTGGATGAAGACTTCTCCCGGCTTCGTTGAGGACTTCTTGCCGCTTGGATGAAGACTTCTCCCGGCTTCGTTGAGGATGGATGTCCGGTCTTCAAAAACTGTAAGTGGATCTTCGGGGGTTAGTGTTTATTGGGTGGGTTTTATTTTTAGCTTAGGGTTTGGGCACCGAAAAAGAGCTAAATGCCCTTTTACGGGCAATGCCCATCCAAATGCCCTTTTCAGGGTAATGGGGAGCTTAGGTTTTTTAGATAGGATTTTAGTTGTGGGGTTTGGTTGTGTGGGTGGTGGGTTTTACTGTTGGGGGGTTGTTTGTAAAAGAGCTGATTTCTTTGGGGCAATGCCCCACAAAAGGCCCTTTTAAGGGCCATTGGCATTTTAGTTTAGGCTAGGATTTTTTTTATTTTGGGGGGGCTTTTTTATTTTGATATGGCTATTAGATTAGGTGTAATTAGTTTAAATATTTGCTAATTTCTTTTTTCTTTTGTGTAATGTAGTGTTTTTTTTTTTTTGTAATTTAGTTAATTGTATTTAATTAATGTAATTTATTTAATTGTAGTGTAAGGTTAGGTGTTAGTGTAACTCAGGTTAGGTTTTATTTACAGGTAAATTTGTATTTATTTAAACTAGGTAGTTAGTAAATAGTTAATAACTATTTACTAACTAGTCTACCTAGTTAAAATAAATACAAACTTGCCCGTGAAATAAAAATAAAACCTAAGATAGCTACAATGTAACTATTAGTTATTAGATTAGGGGTTAATAACAGTAATGTAGTTTGCGGCGATGTTAGGGACAACAGATTAGGGGTTAATAATATTTAACTAGTGTTTGCGATGCAGGAGTACAGCAGTTTAGGGGTCAATATGTTTATTCTAGTGGTGGCGGTAGTTATCTTGCGTTACGACCCCTGACGCGCGTTTCCTCTGAGGAAGAGTTCATGAAACGCGTGTCAGGGGTCCGACAGGAGCAGCTTTGTCTCTCCTGCTCGTTTTTTAATTTGCTGACTCTTGTGGGTAATAATGGCAAAATTGCTAATATAGTGATATGAATAACAGCCTCTAGTCCTTATTGACAATAGATTAAACATAAATATAGCCCTCGGATTGTAAGGGCTTAGTTTACTATAATAAACAAACGGACTGAGGACTGCTCATTATTACTTATTATTCTCTTTTAGTGATGTTGTGAATTGTTCACCAGCGAATAGTTCCTGGCGAATATAGCTTGTTCGCGTTCGCAGCGGTGGGTGAACATATGCAATGTTCGATCCGCCCCCTATTCGTCATCATTGAGTAAACTTTGACCCTGTATCTCACAGTCTGCAAACACATTTCAGCCAATCAGCAGCAGACACTCCCTCCCAGACCCTCCCAGCTCCTGGACAGCAGCCATTTTAGATTCAATCGGAAGCTGCATTGTTAGTGAGAGGAGGGACAGTGTAGCTGCTGCTGATTAATTGATAGCTAGGATAGTGTATTCAGTGTCCACTACAGTCCTGAATGACTCATCTGATCTCTACTGAAAGGACAGCACCCCAAAAAGCCCTTTTTAGGGCTAGAACATCAATCTTTTTTTTTTTTTTGCCTGTGTAATTTTTTTTTTTTTTTATAAACAATTTCTTTTGAAGTCATAAACAAGTACAACATATAGGGTATGCCCCAAAACATTTACAGATAAGTGTATGCACAATATAATTAGAATGTATCCATACATCACAAGTGTTATTATAAAATTTGGGCTATCTATAAGAAGACTTCGGTTTTATAAAAACTGTAATATAAACAGAAACGGTCCTCTCTTTGCTATAAAAAAAACAAAACAAATTAGGGTATCTATTCAGATAAACTTAGGGTCAGAGAGGAGTAAGCTCTATAGTTTTATGGGGAGAGGGATTACAGCGGGCCAAAGCCACACAAAATAGAGTAGGGGGGAGGGAACTGGAGGGCGGAGCCAATTAGTTTGTCTAGTTTATAAATGTACTGAAATCCCAGAATTTTCAAATACTCTACTAACGGAAATATCCTCTATTTGCACCATGAATAAATTTAAGCTAGGGTATGTAAAAGTAAGGGTAGCTTCCTATGAAGGATACGGTCCAAGGGAGAAATCTATATATATATATATATATATATATATATATAGATATAAAGAGCAGAGGACAGCTACTTGAGCCCCTCTCCTGGGGAGATGCCAGCTATAGGCGATGTGGGCAAAAGGGGCAGGGGTATGACCCGCAGGTATTAAATGCCGGCGGGAAAGGGAGGAGAGGGGTCATATGAAGGTGATAGGTGAGTGGGTATAAACATAATCAATGCAATTATCAGGCAATCGGTGTTCCATTGTATATGATTTTGAAATAAGCTAGTATATAGGAGGGGAGAGAACCTCACACTGTAACTATGGTAAAGCTGGACTATCAATCCAATACCAAGATAATTAATTTAACTTATTACATAAAACACAACATATGTTCAGTACCTTGTATTTGAATCCTACATGTTTATATATAAAAAAAAAAAAAAGGAGAAATTTTTATGTGCTGACCTGTGCTTTCCCAGCTGACACAGCCCAGCAACAATTATTAATACATGTATAGAGAAACTGCGGAAGTTAGAAAACATGCCCTTGAAACTAAAAGTATTGTTTGGCGATATCGAAATGGGACATGTTTCACCTAAAAACAAGTAAACTTACCATCAAGAATAGGTTTGAACATATAGGATAACTGCAGGGTATATACTTGAAAAATACTAAATTGTATCTGTTAATAAATTGTACTGGATCTAAGATGAGAGATACTTCATAATTTATAGGCACTGACAGCGTGATGGTTCTAATAATAGGTGGCTATCCTTAATATCAAATAGGCCCTAGCGTAACATAAATCCTAAGCATAAGTCAAGAGTTTTGTCATAATAAACATGGGGCAACAATAGGTATCTACATAAGAATATAGTGAAGTTTACCACAAGGTCTAGGTTACACATCATATGCATGTCAAATACTGATCATGAACCCTCAATATAGCATCAGGCTCCATAGATATGAATATATAAATGGAGAATAATGTCCCCGAAGGGAGCTCCCATGGGGACCACAAAAGGAGGAAGCTAGTGATAAAATATTATAGATATACCCAATTAGTATATAGGTAACAATCTCTAAGGGCTACCCCTTGTAAAGGCAAACATGAATAAACATTAAGGTAAAACCTAGATATAACAAGCTATAGGTATTAGCTCCATAGACATCTATCAAACACATGTTGAATATATAGTGAATATGCAGCACTATAAACCTCAAAGACAAGGTGACTGGATTAGGGGTACTGCAGCTTACCGGTTAGATATTCTAGGCTCATTTACTAAGGGTAGCAACTTCTGCATGTAAATAAGAGCCTCAAACCATAGCAACCTGAGGATCACTAGTTTGTGACAGGCTTAATCAACAGTATAAACTATAAACTTATAGACATAGGACCACACAAAGGAAGGCTATATAAAATGTGAATGTCTCAAGCAAATAATCAACGTTATGAAGGTTCATACAGTCATTGAGAACTTGATAAAGGTGTTACTGGGATCTTGAGTCAGCATTTGAAAATGTCCCTAGATCCAGCAGGGCAGCAGGGGCACTAAACCTGGATTTTGGCTGACCATCAACCTATTCCACATGGAGCTTGTTGGGATGCATAGTGTAGGAGGGTGTGTGAAAAATCAAAGTCTGAGACCATTGCCCTCAGACCAAATGGCACCAGCATCAAGATCTCAGAATCCCGAGGGTCCAGTTACTGACTCAAGGCTGAGAGTACACTAAAGCTAAAGATCGTTATTGTGAGGGTAGCACTGACCAGCTTATAGGAGAGTATGGCGTTCAATCAGTAGTGAGCCTTCGCTTGGGTTAAATGTAAATAGTCCATATTCAGCTATACCCAGAGTTCCACATCAACACTGCGGAGCCAACTGAGATGCGGTAAGCGGTTCAGCGCATCCTCCCGGCTCAAAGGGGCCCCACAGCATAAAGATGCGGCACAAGGGAAACAACTCGCAGAATCTAGATGCCCCCCCTCTCTGAGTATGCAAAGTTGGGGTGGGGAAACACATCTCCAGGCTACCGCAACACTGGGGCAGGCGACCAGAGACATCCCGGCTTCTTGAGGCAAATATTTCAGAGCCGATGCAGCAGTTGTAGCTCCTCAGGGTCTCAGTGCAATGTGAGGCCTCTTCAGAGATTACTCTCGCTGCCACATAGTCAATGGAACTGAATACATCACTGCAGTCTGACGGAACAGGCTCCTTTGAGTTTCTTAAAATAAGGAAGGTGGTCAGGTGGCGAATTTCTTTGGGGGTTCCCTCTGCGTGAGTAATAGGTTGCTCTTCCGTTCTATAGTGCCAGCAATATCTTCCAGCTCAGATTCAGTGTAAAGTAAGGTAGGGCACGCAGGATCACTGGGTATATCGGCAGCAAATTCTACCTTAGTCTCCATTGTCCGTACCTCACACAGAGTAGGGTTGTCTTTACAAGCCAGAGGGTTCACATTATATAGTCCATCTTGTATTGGATACGGCTGTTGCGCCATAGCAGTCCTTAAACAGGCAGAAATGTCACTATATCCAGCTGACATTTGCAAGGCGAGCTCCTGCAGAGCCTCATATATGGATGGCGAGGCTTCCCCCATATCGGAAGTCATAACTGCAGTAGGCCTAAGAAGCCTGGGTATTTCCTAATCCGCGATGATAGTCAGGGATACAGACTGGCATGAAAACAAAGTGTGGAAGTCTGCTGACATTATAAAAGTGATCCTACTTTCACAGGGTTATGTTTAGAG
Organism: Bombina bombina; assembly: GCF_027579735.1. Classification (NCBI taxonomy): domain Eukaryota; kingdom Metazoa; phylum Chordata; class Amphibia; order Anura; family Bombinatoridae; genus Bombina; species Bombina bombina. Next base: position 501,310,617 of record NC_069502.1, read on the forward strand.
AAAGTTGAAGAAGTGTATATCCCATTAAATGTTATCTTAAATAAATTTCTTCTGGAGCTTTTTGAAACACGTCCTCCATGCTTGGTTGATGGCTCCGCCCCCCTGTCTGTGTATTTTGACTGTGAAACATCAGTCTGCTAGTGTAATCTAATTGCAGTTGCCTGCCTGCAGTGCCACCACTCATATCTGTTGTAACAGTAGTGTAAATTTACAAAAAAAAACTTTTTTGACTGTGAAACATCAGTCTACTAGTGTAATCTAGTAGCAGTTGCCTGCCTGCAAGCGTGTGTGCCAGGCCCACTTGCCAACTATAGCCACCACTCATATCTGTTGTAACAGTAGTGTAAATTTAAAAAAAAAAACTTTTTAGACTGTGAAACATCAGTCTGCTAGTGTAATCTAATTGCGGTTGCCTGCCTGCCAGCGTGTGTGCCAGGCCCACTTGCTAAGTGCCACCACTCATATCTGTTGTAACAGTAGTGTAAATATTTAAAAAAAACTTTTTTGACTGTGAAACATCAGTCTGCTAGTGTAATCTAATTGCAGTTGCCTGCCTGCCAGCGTGTGTGCCAGGCCCACTTGCCAACTAGTGCCACCACTCAAATCTGTTGTAACAGTAGTGTAACTTTAAAAAAAAAAACTTTTTTGACTGTGAAACATCAGTCTGCTAGTGTAATCTAATTGCAGTTGCCTGCCTGCCAGTGTGTGTGCCAGGCCCACTTGCCAACTAGTGCCACCACAAATATCTGTTGTAACAGTAGTGTAATTTTTTTTAAAAAAACTTTTTTGACTGTGAAACATCAGTCTGCTAGTGTAATCTAATTGCAGTTGCCTGCCTGCCAGCGTGTGTGCCAGGCCTCTTGCTACCTAGTGCCACCACTCATATCTGTTGTAACAGTAGTGTAAATTAAAAAAAAAACTTTTTGGACTGTGAAACATTGCCAGCGTGTGTGCCAGGCCCACTTGCCAACTAGTGGCACCACTCATATCTGTTGTAACAGTAGTGTAAATTTAAAAAAAAAAACTTTTTTGACTGTGAAACATCAGTCTGCTAGTGTAATCTAATTGCAGTTGCCTGCCTGCCAGCGTGTGTGCCAGGCCCACTTGCCAATTAGTGCCACCACTCATATCTGTTGTAACAGTAGTGTAAATTTTAAAAAAATAAACTTTTTTGACTGTGAAACATCGCCAGCGTGTGTGCCAGGCCCACTTGCCAACTAGTGCCACAACTCATATCTGTTGTAAAACTAAGCGGGAGTCACCGTGGTAGTACTACCACTGGGCTCCTATAGGAGGCGCTTATAACTGGTTTGGATAATAATAAAATATTAATGTATAAACATGAAGAAAACGGCTGGCAATAATACAGATGACAGTGTTTTACACTAGTATGCCAACACAGATTATAAATTGTGAGAAAAAAAACAACAATATAAATGTATAAAATGTATACGAATCAGAAGGAGTGTGTAACCCAATCTGGATAGTCCAGCGAATCTCTTCAAATGTCCATCAGTACTTGAACAGGCTGCTCTCTGTCTTCACCCAACTGGATGATGTATTCTAAGATGCAAAACAAAAAACAGAAACAGAGGCGCCTCATGTGTAGATCAGTATGACCAGAAATCCAGTAAAGGAGTAGAATAAGGGTACTCACAAACAGGGCGGCACTCTCTTGTGCCAGTAGAGGCGGGCTGGTTTTCAACAGCAAACCAGCTGGCTGTATGTCTCCCAGATCGATAGAGAATGCTTGTCTCCTGGATGTCAAACACCGGCCAAAAAAGCTTTCATAATGACTCTCAACTTCTTGTTCCCTTTTTAGAACTCTCTAATGATATCTCTGTATACCAGGTATACAGAGATATCATTAGAGAGTTCTAAAAAGGGAACAAGAAGTTGAGAGTCATTATGAAAGCTTTTTTGGCCGGTGTTTGACATCCAGGAGACAAGCATTCTCTATCGATCTGGGAGACATACAGCCAGCTGGTTTGCTGTTGAAAACCAGCCCGCCTCTACTGGCACAAGAGAGTGCCGCCCTGTTTGTGAGTACCCTTATTCTACTCCTTCACTGGATTTCTGGTCATACTGATCTACACATGAGGCGCCTCTGTTTCTGTTTTTTGTTTCATATCTGTTGTAACAGTAGTGTAAATTTTTTAAAAAAAAACTTTTTTGACTGTGAAACATCAGTCTGCTAGTGTAATCTAATTGCAGTTGCCTGCCTGCCAGCGTGTGTGCTAGGCCCACTTGCCAACTAGTGGCACCACTCATATCTGTTGTAACAGTAGTGTAAATTTTAAAAAACTAAACTTTTTGACTGTGAAACATCGCCAGCGTGTGTGCCAGGCCCACTTGCCAACTAGTGCCACCACTCATATCTGTTGTAACAGTAGTGTAAATTTAAAAAAAAAAACTTTTTTGACTGTGAAACATCAGTCTGCTAGTGTAATCTAATTGCAGTTGCCTGCCTGCCAGCATGTGTGCCAGGCCCACTTGCCAACTAGTGCAACCACTAATATCTGTTGTAACAGAAGTGTAAATGTAAAAAAAAAAAACTTTTTTGACTGTGAAACATTGCCAGCGTGTGTGCCAGGCCCACTTGCCAACTAGTGCCACCACTCATATCTGTTGTAAAAGTAGTGTAAATTTTTAAAAAAAAAAAAACTTTTTTGACTGTGAAACATCAGTCTGCTAGTGTAATCTAATTGCAGTTGCCTGCCTGCCAGTGTGTGTGCCAGGCCCACTTGCCAACTAGTGCCACCACAAATATCTGTTGTAACAGTAGTGTAATTTTTTTTTAAAAAACTTTTTTGACTGTGAAACATCAGTCTGCTAGTGTAATCTAATTGCAGTTGCCTGCCTGTCAGTGTGTGTGCCAGGCCCACTTGCCAACTAGTGACACCACTCATATCTGTTGTAACAGTAGTGTAAATTAAAAAAAAAAACTTTTTTGACTGTGAAACATCAGTCTGCTAGTGTAATCTAATTGCAGTTGCCTGTCTGCCAGCGTGTGTGCCAGGCCCACTTGCCAACTAGTGCCACCACTCATATCTGTTGTAACAGTAGTGTAAATTAAAAAAAAAACTTTTTTGACTGTGAAACATTGCCAGCGTGTGTGCCAGGCCCACTTGCCAACTAGTGCCACCACTCATATCTGTTGTAACAGTAGTGTAATTTTTTTTAAAAAAAAACTTTTTTGACAGTGAAACATCAGTCTGCTAGTGTAATCTAATTGCAGTTGCCTGCCTGCCAGCGTGTGTGCCAGGCCCACTTGCCAACTAGTGGCACCACTCATATCTGTTGTAACAGTAGTGTAAATTAAAAAAAAAAAACTTTTTTAACTGTGAAACATCAGTCTGCTAGTGTAATCTAATTGCAGTTGCCTGCCTGCCAGCGTGTGTGCCAGGCCCACTTGCCAATTAGTGCCACCACTCATATCTGTTGTAACAGTAGTGTAAATTAAAAAAAAAAAACTTTTTTTACTGTGAAACATCAGTCTGCTAGTTTAATCTAATTGCAGTTGCCTGCCTGCCAGCGTGTGTGCTAGGCCCACTTGCCAACTAGTGGCACCACTCATATCTGTTGTAACAGTAGTGTAAATTTAAAAAAAAAAAACTTTTTTGACTGTGAAACATCGCCAGCGTGTGTGCCAGGCCCACTTGCCAACTAGTGCCACCACTCATATCTGTTGTAACAGTAGTGTAAATTTAAAAAAAAAACTTTTTTGACTGTGAAACATCAGTCTGCTAGTGTAATCTAATTGCAGTTGCCTGCCTGCCTGCCAGCATGTGTGCCAGGCCCACTTGCCAACTAGTGCAACCACTAATATCTGTTGTAACAGTAGTGTAAATTGTTTTAAAAAAAAACATTTTTGACTGTGAAACATCAGTCTGCTAGTGTAATCTAATTGCAGTTGCCTGCCTGCCAGCGTGTGTGCCAGGCCCACTTGCCAACTAGTGCCACCACTCATATCTGTTGTAACAGTAGTGTAAAAAAATTTTAAAAAACTTTTTTGACTGTGAAACATCAGTCTGCTAGTGTAATCTAATTGCAGTTTCCTGCCTGCCAGCGTGTGTGCCAGGCCCACTTGCCAACTAGTGCCACCACTCATATCTGTTGTAACAGTAGTGTAAATTTAAAAAAAAAAACTTTTTTGACTGTGAAACATTAGTCTGCTAGTGTAATCTAATTGCAGTTGCCTGCCTGCAAGCGTGTGTGCCAGGCCCACTTGCCAACTAGTGCCACCACTCATATCTGTTGTAACAGTAGTGTAATTTTTTTATAAAAAACTTTTTTGACTGTGAAACATCAGTCTGCTAGTGTAATCTAATTGCAGTTTCCTGCCTGCCAGCGTGTGTGCCAGGCCCACTTGCCAACTAGTGCCACCACTCATATCTGTTGTAACAGTAGTGTAAATTTAAAAAAAAAACTTTTTTGACTGTGAAACATTAGTCTGCTAGTGTAATCTAATTGCAGTTGCCTGCCTGCAAGCGTGTGTGCCAGGCCCACTTGCCAACTAGTGCCACCACTCATATCTGTTGTAACAGTAGTGTAATTTTTTTTATAAAAAACTTTTTTGACTGTGAAACATCAGTCTGCTAGTGTAATCTAATTGCAGTTTCCTGCCTGCCAGCGTGTGTGCCAGGCCCACTTGCCAACTAGTGCCACCACTCATATCTGTTGTAACAGTAGTGTAAATTTAAAAAAAACTAACTTTTTGACTGTGAAACATCGCCAGCGTGTGTGCAAGGCCCACTTGCCAACTAGTGCCACCACTCATATCTGTTGTAACAGTAGTGTAAATTTTTTTTAAAAAAACTTTTTTTACTGTGAAACATCAGTCTGCTAGTGTAATCTAATTGCAGTTGCCTGCCTGCCAGCGTGTGTGCCAGGCCCACTTGCCAACTAGTGCCACCACTCATATCTGTTGTAACAGTAGTGTAAATTAAAAAAAAAAAACTTTTTGACTGTGAAACATCGCCAGCGTGTGTGCCAGGCCCACTTGCCAACTAGTGCCACCACTCATATCTGTTGTAACAGTAGTGTAAATTTTTTTAAAAAAAACTTTTTTTACTGTGAAACATCAGTCTGCTAGTGTAATCTAATTGCAGTGGCCTGCCTGCCAGCGTGTGTCCAAGGCCCACTTGCCAACTAGTGCCACCACTCATATCTGTTGTAACAGTAGTGTAAATTTAAAAAAAAAAACTTTTTTGACTGTGAAACATTAGTCTGCTAGTGTAATCTAATTGCAGTTGCCTGCCTGCAAGCGTGTGTGCCAGGCCCACTTGCCAACTAGTGCCACCACTCATATCTGTTGTAACAGTAGTGTAATTTTTTTTATAAAAAACTTTTTTGACTGTGAAACATCAGTCTGCTAGTGTAATCTAATTGCAGTTTCCTGCCTGCCAGCGTGTGTGCCAGGCCCACTTGCCAACTAGTGCCACCACTCATATCTGTTGTAACAGTAGTGTAAATTTAAAAAAACAAAACTTTTTGACTGTGAAACATCGCCAGCGTGTGTGCCAGGCCCACTTGCCAACTAGTGCCACCACTCATATCTGTTGTAACAGTAGTGTAAATTTTTTTTGAAAAAAACTTTTTTGACTGTGAAACATCAGTCTGCTAGTGTAATCTAATTGCAGTTGCCTGCCTGCAAGCGTGTGTGCCAGGCCCACTTGCCAACTAGTGGCACCACTCATATCTGTTGTAACAGTAGTGTAAATTTAAAAATAAAAACTTTTTTGACTGTGAATCATTAGTCTACTAGTTTAATCTAATTGCAGTTGCCTGCCTGCCAGTTTGTGTGCCAGGCCCACTTGCCAACTAGTGCCACCACTCATATCTGTTGTAACAGTAGTGTAAATGAAAAAAAAACAAACTTTTTTGACTGTGAAACATCGCCAGCGTGTGTGCCAGGCCCACTTGCCAACTAGTGCCACCACTCATATCTGTTGTAACAGTAGTGTAAATTAAAAAAAAAAACTTTTTTGACTGTGAAACATCAGTCTGCTAGTGTAATCTAATTGCAGTTGCCTGCCTGCCAGCATGTGTGCCAGGCCCACTTGCCAACTAGTGCAACCACTAATATCTGTTGTAACAGTAGTGTAAATTGTTTAAAAAAAAACTTTTTTGACTGTGAAATATCGCCAGCGTGTGTGCCAGGCCCACTTGCCAACTAGTGCCACAACTCATATCTGTTGTAACAGTAGTGTAATTTTTTAAAAAAAAAACTTTTTTGACTGTGAAACATCAGTCTGCTAGTTTAATCTAATTGCAGTTGCCTGCCTGCCAGCGTGTGTGCTAGGCCCACTTGCCAACTAGTGGCACCACTCATATCTGTTGTAACAGTAGTGTAAATTTAAAAAAAAAAAAACTTTTTTGACTGTGAAACATCGCCAGCGTGTGTGCCAGGCCCACTTGCCAACTAGTGCCACCACTCATATCTGTTATAACAGTAGTGTAAATTTAAAAAAAAAAAACTTTTTTGACTGTGAAACATCAGTCTGCTAGTGTAATCTAATTGCAGTTGCCTGCCTGCCTGCCAGCATGTGTGCCAGGCCCACTTGCCAACTAGTGCAACCACTAATATCTGTTGTAACAGTAGTGTAAATTGTTTTAAAAAAAAACATTTTTGACTGTGAAACATCAGTCTGCTAGTGTAATCTAATTGCAGTTGCCTGCCTGCCAGCGTGTATGCCAGGCCCACTTGCCAACTAGTGCCACCACTCATATCTGTTGTAACAGTAGTGTAAAAAAATTTTAAAAAACTTTTTTGACTGTGAAACATCAGTCTGCTAGTGTAATCTAATTGCAGTTTCCTGCCTGCCAGCGTGTGTGCCAGGCCCACTTGCCAACTAGTGCCACCACTCATATCTGTTGTAACAGTAGTGTAAATTTAAAAAAAAAAACTTTTTTGACTGTGAAACATTAGTCTGCTAGTGTAATCTAATTGCAGTTGCCTGCATGCAAGCGTGTGTGCCAGGCCCACTTGCCAACTAGTGCCACCACTCATATCTGTTGTAACAGTAGTGTAATTTTTTTATAAAAAACTTTTTTGACTGTGAAACATCAGTCTGCTAGTGTAATCTAATTGCAGTTTCCTGCCTGCCAGCGTGTGTGCCAGGCCCACTTGCCAACTAGTGCCACCACTCATATCTGTTGTAACAGTAGTGTAAATTTAAAAAAAAAAAACTTTTTGACTGTGAAACATCGCCAGCGTGTGTGCCAGGCCCACTTGCCAACTAGTGCCACCACTCATATCTGTTGTAACAGTAGTGTAAATTTAAAAAAAAAACTTTTTTGACTGTGAAACATTAGTCTGCTAGTGTAATCTAATTGCAGTTGCCTGCCTGCAAGCGTGTGTGCCAGGGCCACTTGCCAACTAGTGCCACCACTCATATCTGTTGTAACAGTAGTGTAATTTTTTTTATAAAAAACTTTTTTGACTGTGAAACATCAGTCTGCTAGTGTAATCTAATTGCAGTTTCCTGCCTGCCAGCGTGTGTGCCAGGCCCACTTGCCAACTAGTGCCACCACTCATATCTGTTGTAACAGTAGTGTAAATTTAAAAAAAACAAACTTTTTGACTGTGAAACATCGCCAGCGTGTGTGCAAGGCCCACTTGCCAACTAGTACCACCACTCATATCTGTTGTAACAGTAGTGTAAATTTTTTTAAAAAAAACTTTTTTTACTGTGAAACATCAGTCTGCTAGCGTAATCTAATTGCAGTTGCCTGCCTGCCAGCGTGTGTGCCAGGCCCACTTGCCAACTAGTGCCATCACTCATATCTGTTGTAACAGTAGTGTAAATTTAAAAAAAAAAACTTTTTGACTGTGAAACATCGCCAGCGTGTGTGCCAGGCCCACTTGCCAACTAGTGCCACCACTCATATCTGTTGTAACAGTAGTGTAAATTTTTTTTAAAAAAACTTTTTTTACTGTGAAACATCAGTCTGCTAGTGTAATCTAATTGCAGTTGCCTGCCTGCCAGCGTGTGTCCAAGGCCCACTTGCCAACTAGTGCCACCACTCATATCTGTTGTAACAGTAGTGTAAATTTAAAAAAAAAAACTTTTTTGACTGTGAAACATTAGTCTGCTAGTGTAATCTAATTGCAGTTGCCTGCCTGCAAGCGTGTGTGCCAGGCCCATTTGCCAACTAGTGCCACCACTCATATCTGTTGTAACAGTAGTGTAATTTTTTTTATAAAAAACTTTTTTGACTGTGAAACATCAGTCTGCTAGTGTAATCTAATTGCAGTTTCCTGCCTGCCAGCGTGTGTGGCAGGCCCACTTGCCAACTAGTGCCACCACTCATATCTGTTGTAACAGTAGTGTAAATTTAAAAAAAAAAACTTTTTGACTGTGAAACATCGCCAGCGTGTGTGCCAGGCCCACTTGCCAACTAGTGCCACCACTCATATCTGTTGTAACAGTAGTGTAAATTTTTTTTAAAAAAACTTTTTTGACTGTGAAACATCAGTCTGCTAGTGTAATCTAATTGCAGTTGCCTGCCTGTAAGCGTGTGTGCCAGGCCCACTTGCCAACTAGTGGCACCACTCATATCTGTTGTAACAGTAGTGTAAATTTAAAAATAAAAACTTTTTTGACTGTGAATCATTAGTCTACTAGTTTAATCTAATTGCAGTTGCCTGCCTGCCAGTTTGTGTGCCAGGCCCACTTGCCAACTAGTGCCACCACTCATATCTGTTGTAACAGTAGTGTAAATTAAAAAAAAAAAAACTTTTTTGACTGTGAAACATCGCCAGCGTGTGTGCCAGGCCCACTTGCCAACTAGTGCCACCACTCATATCTGTTGTAACAGTAGTGTAAATTAAAAAAAAAAACTTTTTTGACTGTGAAACATCAGTCTGCTAGTGTAATCTAATTGCAGTTGCCTGCCTGCCAACATGTGTGCCAGGCCCACTTGCCAACTAGTGCAACCACTAATATCTGTTGTAACAGTAGTGTAAATTGTTTTAAAAAAAACTTTTTTGACTGTGAAACATCAGTCTGCTAGTGTAATATAATTGCAGTTGCGTGCCTGCCAGCGTGTATGCCAGGCCCACTTGCCAACTAGTGCCACCACTCATATCTGTTGTAACAGTAGTGTAAAAATTTTTTAAAAAACTTTTTTGACTGTGAAACATCAGTCTGCTAGTGTAATCTAATTGCAGTTGCCTGCCTGCCAGCGTGTGTGCCAGGCCCACTTGCCAATTAGTGCCACCACTCATATCTGTTGTAACAGTAGTGTAAATTTAAAAAAAAAAAACTTTTTTGACTGTGAAACATCGCCAGCGTGTGTGCCAGGCCCACTTGCCAACTAGTGCCACAACTCATATCTGTTGTAACAGTAGTGTAATTTTTTTTAAAAAAAACTTTTTTGACTGTGAAACATCAGTCTGCTAGTTTAATCTAATTGCAGTTGCCTGCCTGCCAGCGTGTGTGCTAGGCCCACTTGCCAACTAGTGGCACCACTCATATCTGTTGTAACAGTAGTGTAAATTTAAAAAAACTAAACTTTTTTGACTGTGAAACATCGCCAGCGTGTGTGCCAGGCCCACTTGCCAACTAGTGCCACCACTCATATCTGTTGTAACAGTAGTGTAAATTAAAAAAAAAAAACTTTTTTGACTGTGAAACATCAGTCTGTTAGTGTAATCTAATTGCAGTTGCCTGCCTGCCAGCATGTGTGCCAGGCCCACTTGCCAACTAGTGCAACCACTAATATCTGTTGTAACAGTAGTGTAAATTGTTTTAAAAAAAACTTTTTTGACTGTGAAACATCAGTCTGCTAGTGTAATCTAATTGCAGTTGCCTGCCTGCCAGCATGTATGCCAGGCCCACTTGCCAACTAGTGCCACCACTCATATCTGTTGTAACAGTAGTGTAAAAAAAATTTAAAAAACTTTTTTGACTGTAAATCATCAGTCTGCTAGTGTAATCTAATTGCAGTTGCCTGCCTACCAGCGTGTGTGACAGGCCCACTTGCCAACTAGTGCCACCACTCATATCTGTTGTAACAGTAGTTTAATTTTTTTTATAAAAAACTTTTTTGACTGTGAAACATCAGTCTGCTAGTGTAATCTAATTGCAGTTTCCTGCCTGCCAGCGTGTGTGCCAGGCCCACTTGCCAACTAGTGCCACCACTCATATCTGTTGTAACAGTAGTGTAAATTTTTTAAAAAAAAACTTTTTTTACTGTGAAACATCAGTCTGCTAGTGTAATCTAATTGCAGTTGCCTGCCTGCCAGCGTGTGTGCCAGGCCCACTTGCCAACTAGTGGCACCTCTCATATCTGTTGTAACAGTAGTGTAAATTTAAAAATAAAAACTTTTTCGACTGTGAATCATTAGTCTGCTAGTTTTATCTAATTGCAGTTGCCTGCCTGCCAGTTTGTGTGCCAGGCCCACTTGCCAACTAGTGCCACCACTCATATCTGTTGTAACAGTAGTGTAAATTTTTTTTAAAAAAACTTTTTTGACTGTGAAACATCAGTCTGCTAGTGTAATCTAATTGCAGTTGCCTGCCTGCAAGCGTGTGTGCCAGGCCCACTTACCAACTAGTGGCACCACTCATATCTGTTGTAACAGTAGTGTAAATTTAAAAATAAAAACTTTTTTGACTGTGAATCATTAGTCTACTAGTTTAATCTAATTGCAGTTGCCTGCCTGCCAGTTTGTGTGCCAGGCCCACTTGCCAACTAGTGCCACCACTCATATCTGTTGTAACAGTAGTGTAAATGAAAAAAAAAAAAACTTTTTTGACTGTGAAACATCGCCAGCGTGTGTGCCAGGCCCACTTGCCAACTAGTGCCACCACTCATATCTGTTGTAACAGTAGTGTAAATTAAAAAAAAAAAACCTTTTTTGACTGTGAAACATCAGTCTGCTAGTGTAATCTAATTGCAGTTGCCTGCCTGCCAGCATGTGTGCCAGGCCCACTTGCCAACTAGTGCAACCACTAATATCTGTTGTAACAGTAGTGTAAATTGTTTAAAAAAAACTTTTTTGACTGTGAAACATCAGACTGTTAGTGTAATCTAATTGCAGTTGCCTGCCTGCCAGCATGTGTGCCAGGCCCACTTGCCAACTAGTGCAACCACTAATATCTGTTGTAACAGTAGTGTAAATTGTTTTAAAAATAACTTTTTTTACTGTGAAACATTGCCAGTGTGTGTGCCAGGCCCACTTGCAAACTAGTGCCACCACTCATATCTGTTGTAACAGTAGTGTAATTTTTTTTTTTTTTTAAATTTTTTGACTGTGAAACATCAGTCTGCTAGTGTAATCTAATTGCAGTTGCCTGCCTGCCAGCGTGTGTGCCAGGCCCACTTGCCAACTAGTGGCACCACTCATATCTGTTGTAACAGTAGTGTAAATTTAAAAAAAAATAACTTTTTTGACTGTGAAACATCAGTCTGCTAGTGTAATCTAATTGCAGTTGCCTGCCTGCCAGCGTATGTGCCAGGCCCACTTGCCAGCTATTGCCACCACTCATATCTGTTGTAACAGTAGTGTAAATAAAAAAAAAAAACTTTTTTGACTGTGAAACATCGCCAGAGTGTGTGCCAGGCCCACTTGCCAACTAGTGCCACCACTCATATCTGTTGTAACAGTAGTGTAAAATTTAAAAAAAAAAACTTTTTTGACTGTGAAACATCAGTCTGCTAGTGTAATCTAATTGCAGTTGCCTGCCTGCCAGCGTGTGTGCCAGGCCCACTTGCCAACTAGTGGCATCACTCATATCTGTTGTAACAGTAGTGTAAATTTAAAAATAAAAACTTTTTTGACTGTGAAACATTAGTCTGCTAGTGTAATCTAATTGCAGTTGCCTGTCTGCCAGCGTGTGTGCCAGGCCCACTTGCCAACTAGTGCCACCACTCATATCTGTTGTAACAGTAGTGTAAATTTAAAAAAAAAAATCTTTTTTGACTGTGAAACATCAGTCTGCTAGTGTAATCTAATTGCAGTTGCCTGCCTGCCAGCGTGTGTGCCAGGCCCACTTGCCAACTAGTGCCACCACTCATATCTGTTGTAACAGTAGTGTAATTTTTTTTAAAAAAACTTTTTTGACTGTGAAACATCAGTCTGCTAGTGTAATCTAATTGTAGTTGCCTGCCTGTCAGCGTGTGTGCCAAGCCCACTTGCCAACTAGTGCAACCGCTCATATCTGTTGTAACAGTAGTGTAATTTTTTTTTTTTTTTTTAAACTTTTTTGACTGTGAAACATCAATCTGCTTATGTAATCTAATTGCAGTTGCCTGCCTGCCAGCATGTGTGCCAGGCCCACTTGCCAACTAGTGCCGCCACTCATATCTGTTGTAACAGTAGTGTAAATAAAAAAAAAACTTTTTTGACTGTTAAACATCAGTCTGCTAGTGTAATCTAATTGCAGTTGCCTGCCTGCCAGCGTGTATGCCAGGCCCACTTGCCAACTAGTGCCACCACTCATATCTGTTGTAACAGTAGTGTAAAATTTTTTTAAAAAACTTTTTTGACTGTGAAACATCAGTCTGCTAGTGTAATCTAATTGCAGTTGCCTGCCTGCCAGCGTGTGTGCCAGGCCCACTTGCCAATTAGTGCCACCACTCATATCTGTTGTAACAGTATTGTAAATTTAAAAAAAAAAAACTTTTTTGACTGTGAAACATCGCCAGCGTGTGTGCCAGGCCCACTTGCCAACTAGTGCCACAACTCATATCTGTTGTAACAGTAGTGTAATTTTTAAAAAAAAAAACTTTTTTGACTGTGAAACATCAGTCTGCTAGTTTAATCTAATTGCAGTTGCCTGCCTGCCAGCGTGTGTGCTAGGCCCACTTGCCAACTAGTGGCACCACTCATATCTGTTGTAACAGTAGTGTAAATTTAAAAAAACTAAACTTTTTTGACTGTGAAACATCGCCAGCGTGTGTGCCAGGCCCACTTGCCAACTAGTGCCACCACTCATATCTGTTGTAACAGTAGTGTAAATTTAAAAAAAAAAACTTTTTTGACTGTGAAACATCAGTCTGTTAGTGTAATCTAATTGCAGTTGCCTGCCTGCCAGCATGTGTGCCAGGCCCACTTGCCAACTAGTGCAACCACTAATATCTGTTGTAACAGTAGTGTAAATTGTTTTAAAAAAAACTTTTTTGACTGTGAAACATCAGTCTGCTAGTGTAATCTAATTGCAGTTGCCAGCCTGCCAGCGTGTATGCCAGGCCCACTTGCCAACTAGTGCCACCACTCATATCTGTTGTAACAGTAGTGTAAAAAAAAATTTAAAAACTTTTTTGACTGTGAAACATCAGTCTGCTAGTGTAATCTAATTGCAGTTGCCTGCCTACCAGCGTGTGTGACAGGCCCACTTGCCAACTAGTGCCACCACTCATATCTGTTGTAACAGTAGTGTAATTTTTTTTATAAAAAACTTTTTTGACTGTGAAACATCAGTCTGCTAGTGTAATCTAATTGCAGTTTCCTGCCTGCCAGCATGTGTGCCAGGCCCACTTGCCAACTAGTGCCACCACTCATATCTGTTGTAACAGTAGTGTAAATTTAAAAAAAAAAAACTTTTTTGACTGTGAAACATCGCCAGCGTGTGTGCCAGGCCCACTTGCCAACTAGTGCCACCACTCATATCTGTTGTAACAGTAGTGTAAATTTTTTAAAAAAAAACTTTTTTTACTGTGAAACATCAGTCTGCTAGTGTAATCTAATTGCAGTTGCCTGCCTGCCAGCGTGTGTGCCAGGCCCACTTGCCAATTAGTGCCACCACTCATATCTGTTGTAACAGTATTGTAAATTTAAAAAAAAAAACTTTTTTGACTGTGAAACATCGCCAGCGTGTGTGCCAGGCCCACTTGCCAACTAGTGCCACAACTCATATCTGTTGTAACAGTAGTGTAATTTTTTTAAAAAAAAACTTTTTTGACTGTGAAACATCAGTCTGCTAGTTTAATCTAATTGCAGTTGCCTGCCTGCCAGCGTGTGTGCTAGGCCCACTTGCCAACTAGTGGCACCACTCATATCTGTTGTAACAGTAGTGTAAATTTAAAAAAACTAAACTTTTTTGACTGTGAAACATCGCCAGCGTGTGTGCCAGGCCCACTTGCCAACTAGTGCCACCACTCATATCTGTTGTAACAGTAGTGTAAATTTAAAAAAAAAACTTTTTTGACTGTGAAACATCAGTCTGTTAGTGTAATCTAATTGCAGTTGCCTGCCTGCCAGCATGTGTGCCAGGCCCACTTGCCAACTAGTGCAACCACTAATATCTGTTGTAACAGTAGTGTAAATTGTTTTAAAAAAAACTTTTTTGACTGTGAAACATCAGTCTGCTAGTGTAATCTAATTGCAGTTGCCTGCCTGCCAGCGTGTATGCCAGGCCCACTTGCCAACTAGTGCCACCACTCATATCTGTTGTAACAGTAGTGTAAAAATAATTTTAAAAACTTTTTTGACTGTGAAACATCAGTCTGCTAGTGTAATCTAATTGCAGTTGCCTGCCTACCAGCGTGTGTGACAGGCCCACTTGCCAACTAGTGCCACCACTAATATCTGTTGTAACAGTAGTGTAATTTTTTTTATAAAAAACTTTTTTGACTGTGAAACATCAGTCTGCTAGTGTAATCTAATTGCAGTTTCCTGCCTGCCAGCGTGTGTGCCAGGCCCACTTGCCAACTAGTGCCACCACTCATATCTGTTGTAACAGTAGTGTAAATTTAAAAAAAAAAACTTTTTTGACTGTGAAACATCGCCAGCGTGTGTGCCAGGCCCACTTGCCAACTAGTGCCACCACTCATATCTGTTGTAACAGTAGTGTAAATTTTTTTTAAAAAAACTTTTTTTACTGTGAAACATCAGTCTGCTAGTGTAATCTAATTGCAGTTGCCTGCCTGCCAGCGTGTGTGCCAGGCCCACTTGCCAACTAGTGGCACCACTCATATCTGTTGTAACAGTAGTGTAAATTTAAAAATAAAAACTTTTTTGACTGTGAATCATTAGTCTGCTAGTTTTATCTAATTGCAGTTGCCTGCCTGCCAGTTTGTGTGCCAGGCCCACTTGCCAACTAGTGCCACCACTCATATCTGTTGTAACAGTAGTGTAAATTTAAAAAAAAAAACTTTTTTGACTGTGAAACATCGCCAGCGTGTGTGCCAGGCCCACTTGCTAACTAGTGCCACCACTCATATCTGTTGTAACAGTAGTGTAAATTAAAAAAAAAAACTTTTTTGACTGTGAAACATCAGTCTGCTAGTGTAATCTAATTGCAGTTGCCTGCCTGCCAGCATGTGTGCCAGGCCCACTTGCCAACTAGTGCAACCACTAATATCTGTTGTAACAGTAGTGTAAATTAAAAAAAAAAAACCTTTTTTGACTGTGAAACATCAGTCTGCTAGTGTAATCTTATTGCAGTTGCCTGCCTGCCAGCATGTGTGCCAGGCCCACTTGCCAACTAGTGCAACCACTAATATCTGTTGTAACAGTAGTGTAAATTGTTTAAAAAAAAACTTTTTTGACTGTGAAACATCAGTCTGCTAGTGTAATCTAATTGCAGTTGCCAGCATGTGTGCCAGGCCCACTTGCCAACTAGTGCCACCACTCATATCTGTTGTAACAGTAGTGTAAATTAAAAAAAAAAAACCTTTTTTGACTGTGAAACATCAGTCTGCTAGTGTAATCTAATTGCAGTTGCCTGCCTGCCAGCATGTGTGCCAGGCCCACTTGCCAACTAGTGCAACCACTAATATCTGTTGTAACAGTAGTGTAAATTGTTTAAAAAAAAACTTTTTTGACTGTGAAACATCAGTCTGCTAGTGTAATCTAATTGCAGTTGCGTGCCTGCCAGCGTGTATGCCAGACCCACTTGCCAACTAGTGCCACCACTCATATCTGTTGTAACAGTAGTGTAAAAAAATTTTAAAAAACTTTTTTGACTGTGAAACATCAGTCTGCTAGTGTAATCTAAATGCAGTTGCCTGCCTGCCAGCATGTGTGCCAGGCCCACTTGCCAACTAGTGCCACCACTCATATCTGTTGTAAAAGTAGTGTAAATTTAAAAAAATAACTTTTTTTACTGTGAAACATTGCCAGTGTGTGTGCCAGGCCCACTTGCCAACTAGTGCCACCATTCATATCTGTTGTAACAGTAGTGTAATTTTTTTTTTTTTTTTTTTAAATTTTGACTGTGAAACATCAGTCTGCTAGTGTAATCTAATTGCAGTTGCCTGCCTGCCAGCGTGTGTGCCAGGCCCACTTGCCAACTAGTGGCACCACAAATATCTGTTGTAACAGTAGTGTAAATTTAAAAAAAAAAAACTTTTTTGACTGTGAAACATCAGTCTGCTAGTGTAATCTAATTGCAGTTGCCTGCCTGCCAGCGTATGTGCCAGGCCCACTTGCCAGCTATTGCCACCACTCATATCTGTTGTAACAGAAGTGTAAATAAAAAAAAAACTTTTTTGACTGTGAAACATCGCCAGAGTGTGTGCCAGGCCCACTTGCCAACTAGTGCCACCACTCATATCTGTTGTAACAGTAGTGTAAAATTTAAAAAAAAAAACTTTTTTGACTGTGAAACATCAGTCTGCTAGTGTAATCTAATTGCAGTTGCCTGCCTGCCAGCATGTGTGCCAGGCCCACTTGCCAACTAGTGGCATCACTCATATCTGTTGTAACAGTAGTGTAAATTTAAAAATAAAAACTTTTTTGACTGTGAAACATTAGTCTGCTAGTGTAATCTAATTGCAGTTGCCTGTCTGCCAGCGTGTGTGCCAGGCCCACTTGCCAACTAGTGCCACCACTCATATCTGTTGTAACAGTAGTGTAAATTTAAAAAAAAAAATCTTTTTTGACTGTGAAACATCAGTCTGCTAGTGTAATCTAATTGCAGTTGCCTGCCTGCCAGTGTGTGTGCCAGGCCCACTTGCCAACTAGTGCCACCACTCATATCTGTTGTAACAGTAGTGTAATTTTTTTAAAAAAAACTTTTTTGACTGTGAAACATCAGTCTGCTAGTGTAATCTAATTGTAGTTGCCTGCCTGTCAGCGTGTGTGCCAGGCCCACTTGCCAACTAGTGCAACCGCTCATATCTGTTGTAACAGTAGTGTAATTTTTTTTTTTTTTTAAAAACTTTTTTGACTGTGAAACATCAATCTGCTTATGTAATCTAATTGCAGTTGCCTGCCTGCCAGCATGTGTGCCAGGCCCACTTGCCAACTAGTGCCGCCATTCATATCTGTTGTAACAGTAGTGTAAATAAAAAAAAAACTTTTTTGACTGTTAAACATCAGTCTGCTAGTGTAATCTAATTGCAGTTGCCTGCCTGCCAGCGTGTATGCCAGGCCCACTTGCCAACTAGTGCCACCACTTATATCTGTTGTAACAGTAGTGTAAAAAATTTTAAAAAAACTTTTTTGACTGTGAAACATCAGTCTGCTAGTGTAATCTAATTGCAGTTGCCTGCCTGCCAGCGTGTGTGCCAGGCCCACTTGCCAATTAGTGCCACCACTCATATCTGTTGTAACAGTAGTGTAAATTTAAAAATAAAAACTTTTTTGACTGTGAAACATCAATCTGCTTATGTAATCTAATTGCAGTTGCCTGCCTGCCAGCATGTGTGCCAGGCCCACTTGCCAACTAGTGCCGCCACTCATATCTGTTGTAACAGTAGTGTAAATAAAAAAAAAACTTTTTTGACTGTTAAACATCAGTCTGCTAGTGTAATCTAATTGCAGTTGCCTGCCTGCCAGCGTATATGCCAGGCCCACTTGCCAACTAGTGCCACCACTTATATCTGTTGTAACAGTAGTGTAAAAATTTTTAAAAAAACTTTTTTGACTGTGAAACATCAGTCTGCTAGTGTAATCTAATTGCAGTTGCCTGCCTGCCAGCGTGTGTGCCAGGCCCACTTGCCAATTAGTGCCACCACTCATATCTGTTGTAACAGTATTGTAAATTTAAAAAAAAAAAAACTTTTTTGACTGTGAAACATCGCCAGCGTGTGTGCCAGGCCCACTTGCCAACTAGTGCCACAACTCATATCTGTTGTAACAGTAGTGTAATTTTTTTAAAAAAAACTTTTTTGACTGTGAAACATCAGTCTGCTAGTTTAATCTAATTGCAGTTGCCTGCCTGCCAGCGTGTGTACTAGGCCCACTTGCCAACTAGTGGCACCACTCATATCTGTTGTAACAGTAGTGTAAATTTAAAAAAACTAAACTTTTTTGACTGTGAAACATCGCCAGCGTGTGTGCCAGGCCCACTTGCCAACTAGTGCCACCACTCATATCTGTTGTAACAGTAGTGTAAATTTAAAAAAAAAACTTTTTTGACTGTGAAACATCAGTCTGTTAGTGTAATCTAATTGCAGTTGCCTGCCTGCCAGCATGTGTGCCAGGCCCACTTGCCAACAAGTGCAACCACTAATATCTGTTGTAACAGTAGTGTAAATTGTTTTAAAAAAAACTTTTTTGACTGTGAAACATCAGTCTGCTAGTGTAATCTAATTGCAGTTGCCTGCCTGCCTGCCAGCGTGTATGCCAGGCCCACTTGCCAACTAGTGCCACCACTCATATCTGTTGTAACAGTAGTGTAAAAATAATTTTAAAAACTTTTTTGACTGTGAAACATCAGTCTGGTAGTGTAATCTAATTGCAGTTGCCTGCCTACCAGCGTGTGTGACAGGCCCACTTGCCAACTAGTGCCACCACTCATATCTGTTGTAACAGTAGTGTAATTTTTTTTATAAAAAACTTTTTTGACTGTGAAACATCAGTCTGCTAGTGTAATCTAATTGCAGTTTCCTGCCTGCCAGCGTGTGTGCCAGGCCCACTTGCCAACTAGTGCCACCACTCATATCTGTTGTAACAGTAGTGTAAATTTAAAAAAAAAAACTTTTTTTGACTGTGAAACATCGCCAGCGTGTGTGCCAGGCCCACTTGCCAACTAGTGCCACCACTCATATCTGTTGTAACAGTAGTGTAAATTTTTTTTAAAAAAACTTTTTTTACTGTGAAACATCAGTCTGCTAGTGTAATCTAATTGCAGTTGCCTGCCTGCCAGCGTGTGTGCCAGGCCCACTTGCCAACTAGTGGCACCACTCATATCTGTTGTAACAGTAGTGTAAATTTAAAAATAAAAACTTTTTTGACTGTGAATCATTAGTCTGCTAGTTTTATCTAATTGCAGTTGCCTGCCTGCCAGTTTGTGTGCCAGGCCCACTTGCCAACTAGTGCCACCACTCATATCTGTTGTAACAGTAGTGTAAATTTAAAAAAAAAAAACTTTTTTGACTGTGAAACATCGCCAGCGTGTGTGCCAGGCCCACTTCCTAACTAGTGCCACCACTCATATCTGTTGTAACAGTAGTGTAAATTAAAAAAAAACCTTTTTTGACTGTGAAACATCAGTCTGCTAGTGTAATCTAATTGCAGTTGCCTGCCTGCCAGCATGTGTGCCAGGCCCACTTGCCAACTAGTGCAACCACTAATATCTGTTGTAACAGTAGAGTAAATTAAAAAAAAAAACCTTTTTTGACTGTGAAACATCAGTCTGCTAGTGTAATCTTATTGCAGTTGCCTGCCTGCCAGCATGTGTGCCAGGCCCACTTGCCAACTAGTGCAACCACTAATATCTGTTGTAACAGTAGTGTAAATTGTTTAAAAAAAAACTTTTTTGACTGTGAAACATCAGTCTGCTAGTGTAATCTAATTGCAGTTGCCAGCATGTGTGCCAGGCCCACTTGCCAACTAGTGCCACCACTCATATCTGTTGTAACAGTAGTGTAAATTAAAAAAAAAAAACCTTTTTTGACTGTGAAACATCAGTCTGCTAGTGTAATCTAATTGCAGTTGCCTGCCTGCCAGCATGTGTGCCAGGCCCACTTGCCAACTAGTGCAACCACTAATATCTGTTGTAACAGTAGTGTAAATTTTTTTAAAAAAAACTTTTTTGACTGTGAAACATCAGTCTGCTAGTGTAATCTAATTGCAGTTGCGTGCCTGCCAGCGTGTATGCCAGGCCCACTTGCCAACTAGTGCCACCACTCATATCTGTTGTAACAGTAGTGTAAAAAATTTTTAAAAAACTTTTTTGACTGTGAAACATCAGTCTGCTAGTGTAATCTAATTGCAGTTGCCTGCCTGCCAGCATGTGTGCCAGGCCCACTTGCCAACTAGTGCCACCACTCATATCTGTTGTAAAAGTAGTGTAAATTTAAAAAAATAACTTTTTTTACTGTGAAACATTGCCAGTGTGTGTGCCAGGCCCACTTGCCAACTAGTGCCACCACTCATATCTGTTGTAACAGTAGTGTAATTTTTTTTTTTTTTTTTTTAAATTTTGACTGTGAAACATCAGTCTGCTAGTGTAATCTAATTGCAGTTGCCTGCCTGCCAGCGTGTGTGCCAGGCCCACTTGCCAACTAGTGGCACCACTCATATCTGTTGTAACAGTAGTGTAAATTTAAAAAAAAAAAACTTTTTTGACTGTGAAACATCAGTCTGCTAGTGTAATCTAATTGCAGTTGCCTGCCTGCCAGCGTATGTGCCAGGCCCACTTGCCAGCTATTGCCACCACTCATATCTGTTGTAACAGAAGTGTAAATAAAAAAAAAACTTTTTTGACTGTGAAACATCGCCAGAGTGTGTGCCAGGCCCACTTGCCAACTAGTGCCACCACTCATATCTGTTGTAACAGTAGTGTAAAATTTAAAAAAAAAAACTTTTTTGACTGTGAAACATCAGTCTGCTAGTGTAATCTAATTGCAGTTGCCTGCCTGCCAGCGTGTGTGCCAGGCCCACTTGCCAACTAGTGGCATCACTCATATCTGTTGTAACAGTAGTGTAAATTTAAAAATAAAAACTTTTTTGACTGTGAAACATTAGTCTGCTAGTGTAATCTAATTGCAGTTGCCTGTCTGCCAGCGTGTGTGCCAGGCCCACTTGCCAACTAGTGCCACCACTCATATCTGTTGTAACAGTAGTGTAAATTTAAAAAAAAAAATCTTTTTTGACTGTGAAACATCAGTCTGCTAGTGTAATCTAATTGCAGTTGCCTGCCTGCCAGTGTGTGTGCCAGGCCCACTTGCCAACTAGTGCCACCACTCATATCTGTTGTAACAGTAGTGTAATTTTTTTTAAAAAAACTTTTTTGACTGTGAAACATCAGTCTGCTAGTGTAATCTAATTGTAGTTGCCTGCCTGTCAGCGTGTGTGCCAGGCCCACTTGCCAACTAGTGCAACCGCTCATATCTGTTGTAACAGTAGTGTAATTTTTTTTTTTTTTTTTAAAACTTTTTTGACTGTGAAACATCAATCTGCTTATGTAATCTAATTGCAGTTGCCTGCCTGCCAGCATGTGTGCCAGGCCCACTTGCCAACTAGTGCCGCCACTCATATCTGTTGTAACAGTAGTGTAAATAAAAAAAAAACTTTTTTGACTGTTAAACATCAGTCTGCTAGTGTAATCTAATTGCAGTTGCCTGCCTGCCAGCGTGTATGCCAGGCCCACTTGCCAACTAGTGCCACCACTTATATCTGTTGTAACAGTAGTGTAAAAATTTTTAAAAAAACTTTTTTGACTGTGAAACATCAGTCTGCTAGTGTAATCTAATTGCAGTTGCCTGCCTGCCAGCGTGTGTGCCAGGCCCACTTGCCAATTAGTGCCACCACTCATATCTGTTGTAACAGTATTGTAAATTTAAAAAAAAAAAAACTTTTTTGACTGTGAAACATCGCCAGCGTGTGTGCCAGGCCCACTTGCCAACTAGTGCCACAACTCATATCTGTTGTAACAGTAGTGTAATTTTTTTTAAAAAAAACTTTTTTGACTGTGAAACATCAGTCTGCTAGTTTAATCTAATTGCAGTTGCCTGCCTGCCAGCGTGTGTGCTAGGCCCACTTGCCAACTAGTGGCACCACTCATATCTGTTGTAACAGTAGTGTAAATTTAAAAAAACTAAACTTTTTTGACTGTGAAACATCGCCAGCGTGTGTGCCAGGCCCACTTGCCAACTAGTGCCACCACTCATATCTGTTGTAACAGTAGTGTAAATTTAAAAAAAAAACTTTTTTGACTGTGAAACATCAGTCTGTTAGTGTAATCTAATTGCAGTTGCCTGCCTGCCAGCATGTGTGCCAGGCCCACTTGCCAACTAGTGCAACCACTAATATCTGTTGTAACAGTAGTGTAAATTGTTTTAAAAAAAACTTTTTTGACTGTGAAACATCAGTCTGCTAGTGTAATCTAATTGCAGTTGCCTGCCTGCCTGCCAGCGTGTATGCCAGGCCCACTTGCCAACTAGTGCCACCACTCATATCTGTTGTAACAGTAGTGTAAAAATAATTTTAAAAACTTTTTTGACTGTGAAACATCAGTCTGGTAGTGTAATCTAATTGCAGTTGCCTGCCTACCAGCGTGTGTGACAGGCCCACTTGCCAACTAGTGCCACCACTCATATCTGTTGTAACAGTAGTGTAATTTTTTTTATAAAAAACTTTTTTGACTGTGAAACATCAGTCTGCTAGTGTAATCTAATTGCAGTTTCCTGCCTGCCAGCGTGTGTGCCAGGCCCACTTGCCAACTAGTGCCACCACTCATATCTGTTGTAACAGTAGTGTAAATTTAAAAAAAAAAACTTTTTTTGACTGTGAAACATTGCCAGCGTGTGTGCCAGGCCCACTTGCCAACTAGTGCCACCACTTATATCTGTTGTAACAGTAGTGTAAATTTTTTTTAAAAAAACTTTTTTTACTGTGAAACATCAGTCTGCTAGTGTAATCTAATTGCAGTTGCCTGCCTGCCAGCGTGTGTGCCAGGCCCACTTGCCAACTAGTGGCACCACTCATATCTGTTGTAACAGTAGTGTAAATTTAAAAATAAAAACTTTTTTGACTGTGAATCATTAGTCTGCTAGTTTTATCTAATTGCAGTTGCCTGCCTGCCAGTTTGTGTGCCAGGCCCACTTGCCAACTAGTGCCACCACTCATATCTGTTGTAACAGTAGTGTAAATTTAAAAAAAAACAACTTTTTTGACTGTGAAACATCGCCAGCGTGTGTGCCAGGCCCACTTGCTAACTAGTGCCACCACTCATATCTGTTGTAACAGTAGTGTAAATTAAAAAAAAACCTTTTTTGACTGTGAAACATCAGTCTGCTAGTGTAATCTAATTGCAGTTGCCTGCCTGCCAGCATGTGTGCCAGGCCCACTTGCCAACTAGTGCAACCACTAATATCTGTTGTAACAGTAGTGTAAATTAAAAAAAAAAACCTTTTTTGACTGTGAAACATCAGTCTGCTAGTGTAATCTTATTGCAGTTGCCTGCCTGCCAGCATGTGTGCCAGGCCCACTTGCCAACTAGTGCAACCACTAATATCTGTTGTAACACTAGTGTAAATTGTTTAAAAAAAAACTTTTTTGACTGTGAAACATCAGTCTGCTAGTGTAATCTAATTGCAGTTGCCAGCATGTGTGCCAGGCCCACTTGCCAACTAGTGCCACCACTCATATCTGTTGTAACAGTAGTGTAAATTAAAAAAAAAAACCTTTTTTGACTGTGAAACATCAGTCTGCTAGTGTAATCTAATTGCAGTTGCCTGCCTGCCAGCATGTGTGCCAGGCCCACTTGCCAACTAGTGCAACCACTAATATCTGTTGTAACAGTAGTGTAAATTTTTTAAAAAAAAACTTTTTTGACTGTGAAACATCAGTCTGCTAGTGTAATCTAATTGCAGTTGCGTGCCTGCCAGCGTGTATGCCAGGCCCACTTGCCAACTAGTGCCACCACTCATATCTGTTGTAACAGTAGTGTAAAAAATTTTTAAAAAACTTTTTTGACTGTGAAACATCAGTCTGCTAGTGTAATCTAATTGCAGTTGCCTGCCTGCCAGCATGTGTGCCAGGCCCACTTGCCAACTAGTGCCACCACTCATATCTGTTGTAAAAGTAGTGTAAATTTAAAAAAATAACTTTTTTTACTGTGAAACATTGCCAGTGTGTGTGCCAGGCCCACTTGCCAACTAGTGCCACCACTCATATCTGTTGTAACAGTAGTGTAATTTTTTTTTTTTTTTTTTTAAATTTTGACTGTGAAACATCAGTCTGCTAGTGTAATCTAATTGCAGTGGCCTGCCTGCCAGCGTGTGTGCCAGGCCCACTTGCCAACTAGTGGCACCACTCATATCTGTTGTAACAGTAGTGTAAATTTAAAAAAAAATAACTTTTTTGACTGTGAAACATCAGTCTGCTAGTGTAATCTAATTGCAGTTGCCTGCCTGCCAGCGTATGTGCCAGGCCCACTTGCCAGCTATTGCCACCACTCATATCTGTTGTAACAGTAGTGTAAATAAAAAAAAAACTTTTTTGACTGTGAAACATCGCCAGAGTGTGTGCCAGGCCCACTTGCCAACTAGTACCACCACTCATATCTGTTGTAACAGTAGTGTAAAATTTAAAAAAAAAAACTTTTTTGACTGTGAAACATCAGTCTGCTAGTGTAATCTAATTGCAGTTGCCTGCCTGCCAGCGTGTGTGCCAGGCCCACTTGCCAACTAGTGGCATCACTCATATCTGTTGTAACAGTAGTGTAAATTTAAAAATAAAAACTTTTTTGACTGTGAAACATTAGTCTGCTAGTGTAATCTAATTGCAGTTGCCTGTCTGCCAGCGTGTGTGCCAGGCCCACTTGCCAACTAGTGCCACCACTCATATCTGTTGTAACAGTAGTGTAAATTTAAAAAAAAAAATATTTTTTGACTGTGAAACATCAGTCTGCTAGTGTAATCTAATTGCAGTTGCCTGCCTGCCAGCGTGTGTGCCAGGCCCACTTGCCAACTAGTGCCACCACTCATATCTGTTGTAACAGTAGTGTAATTTTTTTTAAAAAAACTTTTTTGACTGTGAAACATCAGTCTGCTAGTGTAATCTAATTGTAGTTGCCTGCCTGTCAGCGTGTGTGCCAGGCCCACTTGCCAACTAGTGCAACCGCTCATATCTGTTGTAACAGTAGTGTAATTTTTTTTTTTTTTTTTTAAACTTTTTTGACTGTGAAACATCAATCTGCTTATGTAATCTAATTGCAGTTGCCTGCCTGCCAGCATGTGTGCCAGGCCCACTTGCCAACTAGTGGCATCACTCATATCTGTTGTAACAGTAGTGTAAATTTAAAAATAAAAACTTTTTTGACTGTGAAACATTAGTCTGCTAGTGTAATCTAATTGCAGTTGCCTGTCTGCCAGCGTGTGTGCCAGGCCCACTTGCCAACTAGTGCCGCCACTCATATCTGTTGTAACAGTAGTGTAAATAAAAAAAAAACTTTTTTGACTGTTAAACATCAGTCTGCTAGTGTAATCTAATTGCAGTTGCCTGCCTGCCAGCGTGTATGCCAGGCCCACTTGCCAACTAGTGCCACCACTCATATCTGTTGTAACAGTAGTGTAAAAATTTTTTAAAAAACTTTTTTGACTGTGAAACATCAGTCTGCTAGTGTAATCTAATTGCAGTTGCCTGCCTGCCAGCGTGTGTGCCAGGCCCACTTGCCAATTAGTGCCACCACTCATATCTGTTGTAACAGTATTGTAAATTTAAAAAAAAAAAACTTTTTTGACTGTGAAACATCGCCAGCGTGTGTGCCAGGCCCACTTGCCAACTAGTGCCACAACTCATATCTGTTGTAACAGTAGTGTAATTTTTTTTAAAAAAAACTTTTTTGACTGTGAAACATCAGTCTGCTAGTTTAATCTAATTGCAGTTGCCTGCCTGCCAGCGTGTGTGCTAGGCCCACTTGCCAACTAGTGGCACCACTCATATCTGTTGTAACAGTAGTGTAAAATTTAAAAAAACTAAACTTTTTTGACTGTGAAACATCGCCAGCGTGTGTGCCAGGCCCACTTGCCAACTAGTGCCACCACTCATATCTGTTGTAACAGTAGTGTAAATTTAAAAAAAAAAACTTTTTTGACTGTGAAACATCAGTCTGTTAGTGTAATCTAATTGCAGTTGCCTGCCTGCCAGCATGTGTGCCAGGCCCACTTGCCAACTAGTGCAACCACTAATATCTGTTGTAACAGTAGTGTAAATTGTTTTAAAAAAAACTTTTTTGACTGTGAAACATAAGTCTGCTAGTGTAATCTAATTGTAGTTGCCTGCCTGACAGCGTGTATGCCAGGCCCACTTGCCAACTAGTGCCACCACTCATATCTGTTGTAACAGTAGTGTAAAAAAATTTTTAAAAACTTTTTTGACTGTGAAACATCAGTCTGCTAGTGTAATCTAATTGCAGTTGCCTGCCTACCAGCGTGTGTGACAGGCCCACTTGCCAACTAGTGCCACCACTCATAGCTGTTGTAACAGTAGTGTAATTTTTTTTATAAAAAACTTTTTTGACTGTGAAAAATCAGTCTGCTAGTGTAATCTAATTGCAGTTTCCTGCCTGCCAGCGTGTGTGCCAGGCCCACTTGCCAACTAGTGCCACCACTCATATCTGTTGTAACAGTAGTGTAAATTTAAAAAAAAAAACTTTTTTGACTGTGAAACATCGCCAGCGTGTGTGCCAGGCCCACTTGCCAACTAGTGCCACCACTCATATCTGTTGTAACAGTAGTGTAAATTTTTTTTAAAAAAACTTTTTTTACTGTGAAACATCAGTCTGCTAGTGTAATCTAATTGCAGTTGCCTGCCTGCCAGCGTGTGTGCCAGGCCCACTTGCCAACTAGTGGCACCACTCATATCTGTTGTAACAGTAGTGTAAATTTAAAAATAAAAACTTTTTTGACTGTGAATCATTAGTCTGCTAGTTTTATCTAATTGCAGTTGCCTGCCTGCCAGTTTGTGTGCCAGGCCCACTTGCTAACTAGTGCCACCACTCATATCTGTTGTAACAGTAGTGTAAATTTAAAAAAAAATAACTTTTTTGACTGTGAAACATCAGTCTGCTAGTGTAATCTAATTGCAGTTGCCTGCCTGCCAGCGTATGTGCCAGGCCCACTTGCCAGCTATTGCCACCACTCATATCTGTTGTAACAGTAGTGTAAATAAAAAAAAAACTTTTTTGACTGTGAAACATCGCCAGAGTGTGTGCCAGGCCCACTTGCTAACTAGTGCCACCACTCATATCTGTTGTAACAGTAGTGTAAATTTAAAAAAAAATAACTTTTTTGACTGTGAAACATCAGTCTGCTAGTGTAATCTAATTGCAGTTGCCTGCCTGCCAGCGTGTGTGCCAGGCCCACTTGCCAACTAGTGGCATCACTCATATCTGTTGTAACAGTAGTGTAAATTTAAAAATAAAAACTTTTTTGACTGTGAAACATTAGTCTGCTAGTGTAATCTAATTGCAGTTGCCTGTCTGCCAGCGTGTGTGCCAGGCCCACTTGCCAACTAGTGCCACCACTCATATCTGTTGTAACAGTAGTGTAAATTAAAAAAAAAAAATCTTTTTTGAC
Organism: Bombina bombina; assembly: GCF_027579735.1. NCBI lineage: Eukaryota > Metazoa > Chordata > Amphibia > Anura > Bombinatoridae > Bombina > Bombina bombina. Next base: position 501,338,043 of record NC_069502.1, read on the forward strand.
TGTGAAACATCAGTCTGCTAGTGTAATCTAATTGCAGTTGCCTGCCTGCCAGCGTGTGTGCCAGGCCCACTTGCCAACTAGTGCCACCACTCATATCTGTTGTAACAGTAGTGTAATTTTTTTTTAAAAAACTTTTTTGACTGTGAAACATCAGTCTGCTAGTGTAATCTAATTGTAGTTGCCTGCCTGTCAGCGTGTGTGCCAGGCCCACTTGCCAACTAGTGCAACCGCTCATATCTGTTGTAACAGTAGTGTAATTTTTTTTTTTTTTTTTTTAAACTTTTTTGACTGTGAAACATCAATCTGCTTATGTAATCTAATTGCAGTTGCCTGCCTGCCAGCATGTGTGCCAGGCCCACTTGCCAACTAGTGCCGCCACTCATATCTGTTGTAACAGTAGTGTAAATAAAAAAAAAACTTTTTTGACTGTTAAACATCAGTCTGCTAGTGTAATCTAATTGCAGTTGCCTGCCTGCCAGCGTGTATGCCAGGCCCACTTGCCAACTAGTGCCACCACTCATATCTGTTGTAACAGTAGTGTAAAAATTTTTTAAAAAACTTTTTTGACTGTGAAACATCAGTCTGCTAGTGTAATCTAATTGCAGTTGCCTGCCTGCCAGCGTGTGTGCCAGGCCCACTTGCCAATTAGTGCCACCACTCATATCTGTTGTAACAGTATTGTAAATTTAAAAAAAAAAAACTTTTTTGACTGTGAAACATCGCCAGCGTGTGTGCCAGGCCCACTTGCCAACTAGTGCCACAACTCATATCTGTTGTAACAGTAGTGTAATTTTTTTTAAAAAAAAACTTTTTTGACTGTGAAACATCAGTCTGCTAGTTTAATCTAATTGCAGTTGCCTGCCTGCCAGCGTGTGTGCTAGGCCCACTTGCCAACTAGTGGCACCACTCATATCTGTTGTAACAGTAGTGTAAATTTAAAAAAACTAAACTTTTTTGACTGTGAAACATCGCTAGCGTGTGTGCCAGGCCCACTTGCCAACTAGTGCCACCACTCATATCTGTTGTAACAGTAGTGTAAATTTAAAAAAAAAAACTTTTTTGACTGTGAAACATCAGTCTGTTAGTGTAATCTAATTGCAGTTGCCTGCCTGCCAGCATGTGTGCCAGGCCCACTTGCCAACTAGTGCAACCACTAATATCTGTTGTAACAGTAGTGTAAATTGTTTTAAAAAAAACTTTTTTGACTGTGAAACATCAGTCTGCTAGTGTAATCTAATTGCAGTTGCCTGCCTGACAGCGTTTATGCCAGGCCCACTTGCCAACTAGTGCCACCACTCATATCTGTTGTAACAGTAGTGTAAAAAAAATTTTAAAAACTTTTTTGACTGTGAAACATCAGTCTGCTAGTGTAATCTAATTGCAGTTGCCTGCCTACCAGCGTGTGTGACAGGCCCACTTGCCAACTAGTGCCACCACTCATAGCTGTTGTAACAGTAGTGTAATTTTTTTTAATAAAAAACTTTTTTGACTGTGAAACATCAGTCTGCTAGTGTAATCTAATTGCAGTTTCCTGCCTGCCAGCGTGTGTGCCAGGCCCACTTGCCAACTAGTGCCACCACTCATATCTGTTGTAACAGTAGTGTAAATTAAAAAAAAAAAACTTTTTTGACTGTGAAACATCGCCAGCGTGTGTGCCAGGCCCACTTGCCAACTAGTGCCACCACTCATATCTGTTGTAACAGTAGTGTAAATTTTTTTTAAAAAAACTTTTTTTACTGTGAAACATCAGTCTGCTAGTGTAATCTAATTGCAGTTGCCTGCCTGCCAGCGTGTGTGCCAGGCCCACTTGCCAACTAGTGGCACCACTCATATCTGTTGTAACAGTAGTGTAAATTTAAAAATAAAAACTTTTTTGACTGTGAATCATTAGTCTGCTAGTTTTATCTAATTGCAGTTGCCTGCCTGCCAGTTTGTGTGCCAGGCCCACTTGCTAACTAGTGCCACCACTCATATCTGTTGTAACAGTAGTGTAAATTAAAAAAAATAACTTTTTTGACTGTGAAACATCGCCAGCGTGTGTGCCAGGCCCACTTGCCAACTAGTGCCACCACTCATATCTGTTGTAACAGTAGTGTAAATTAAAAAAAAAAACCTTTTTTGACTGTGAAACATCAGTCTGCTAGTGTAATCTAATTGCAGTTGCCTGCCTGCCAGCATGTGTGCCAGGCCCACTTGCCAACTAGTGCAACCACTAATATCTGTTGTAACAGTAGTGTAAATTGTTTTAAAAAAAAACTTTTTTGACTGTGAAACATCAGTCTGCTAGTGTAATCTAATTGCAGTTGCGTGCCTGCCAGCGTGTATGCCAGGCCCACTTGCCAACTAGTGCCACCACTCAAATCTGTTGTAACAGTAGTGTAAAAAATTTTTAAAAAACTTTTTTGACTGTGAAACATCAGTCTGCTAGTGTAATCTAATTGCAGTTGCCTGCCTGCCAGCATGTGTGCCAGGCCCACTTGCCAACTAGTGCCACCACTCATATCTGTTGTAAAAGTAGTGTAAATTTAAAAAAATAACTTTTTTGACTGTGAAACATTGCCAGTGTGTGTGCCAGGCCCACTTGCCAACTAGTGCCACCACTCATATCTGTTGTAACAGTAGTGTAATTTTTTTTTTTTAAAAAAAATATTGACTGTGAAACATCAGTCTGCTAGTGTAATCTAATTGCAGTTGCCTGCCTGCCAGCGTGTGTGCCAGGCCCACTTGCCAACTAGTGGCACCACTCATATCTGTTGTAACAGTAGTGTAAATTTAAAAAAAAATAACTTTTTTGACTGTGAAACATCAGTCTGCTAGTGTAATCTAATTGCAGTTGCCTGCGTGCCAGCGTATGTGCCAGGCCCACTTGCCAACTATTGCCACCACTCATATCTGTTGTAACAGTAGTGTAAATAAAAAAAAAAACTTTTTTGACTGTGAAACATCGCCAGAGTGTGTGCCAGGCCCACTTGCCAACTAGTGCCACCACTCATATCTGTTGTAACAGTAGTGTTAAATTTAAAAAAAAAAACTTTTTTGACTGTGAAACATCAGTCTGCTAGTGTAATCTAATTGCAGTTGCCTGCCTGCCAGCGTGTGTGCCAGGCCCACTTGCCAACTAGTGGCATCACTCATATCTGTTGTAACAGTAGTGTAAATTTAAAAATGAAAACTTTTTTGACTGTGTAACATTAGTCTGCTAGTGTAATCTAATTGCAGTTGCCTGTCTGCCAGCGTGTGTGCCAGGCCCACTTGCCAACTAGTGCCACCACTCATATCTGTTGTAACAGTAGTGTAAATTAAAAAAAAAAAATCTTTTTTGACTGTGAAACATCAGCCTGCTAGTGTAATCTAATTGCAGTTGCCTGCCTGCCAGCGTGTGTGCCAGGCCCACTTGCCAACTAGTGCCACCACTCATATCTGTTGTAACAGTAGTGTAATTTTTTTTTAAAAAAACTTTTTTGACTGTGAAACATTAGTCTGCTAGTGTAATCTAATTGTAGTTGCCTGCCTGTCAGCGTGTGTGCCAGGCCCACTTGCCAACTAGTGCAACTGCTCATATCTGTTGTAACAGTAGCGTAATTTAAAAAAAAAAAAAAAAACTTTTTTGACTGTGAAACATCAATCTGCTTATGTAATCTAATTGCAGTTGCCTGCCTGCCAGCATGTGTGCCAGGCCCACTTGCCAACTAGTGCCGCCACTCATATCTGTTGTAACAGTAGTGTAAATTTTTAAAAATAAAACTTTTTTGACTGTGAAACATCAGTCTGCTAGTGTAATCTAATTGCAGTTGCCTGCCTGCCAGCGTATGTGCCAGGCCCACTTTCCAACTAGTGCCACCACTCATATCTGTTGTAACAGTAGTGTAATTTTTTTTAAAAAAAACTTTTTTGACTGTGAAACATCAGTCTGCTAGTGTAATCTAATTGCAGTTGCCTGCCTTCCTGCCAGCGTGTGTGCCAGGCCCACTTGCCAACTAGTGCCACCACTCATATCTGTTGTAACAGTAGTGTAAATTAAAAAAAAAAAAACTTTTTTGACTGTGAAACATCAGTCTGCTAGTGTAATCTAATTGCAGTTGCCTGCCTGCCAGTGTGTGTGCCAGGCCCACTTGCCAACTAGTGTCGACACTTATATCTGTTGTAACAGTAGTGTTAATTTTTTTTAAAAAAATTTTTTGGACTGTGGAACATCAGTCGGCTAGTGTAATCTAATTGTAGTTGCCTGCCTGCCAGTGTGTGTGCCAGGCCCACTTGCCAACTAGTGCCACCACTCATATCTGTTGTAACAGTAGTGTAAATTTTTTTTAAAAAAACTTTTTTGACTGTGAAACATCAGTCTGCTTGTGTAATCTAATTGCAGTGGCCTGCCTGCCAGCGTGTGTGCCGGGCCCACTTGCCAACTAGTGCCACCACTCATATCTGTTGTAACAGTAGTGTAAATAAAAAAAAAAACTTTTTGGACTGTGAAGCATCAGTCTGCTATTGTAATCTATTTGCAGTTTCCTGCCTGCCAGCGTGTGTGCCAGGCCCACTTGCCAACTAGTGCCACCACTCATATCTGTTGTAACAGTAGTGTAAATTTTTAAAAATAAAACTTTTTTGACTGTGAAACATCAGTCTGCTAGTGTAATCTAATTGCAGTTGCCTGCCTGCCAGCGTGTGTGCCAGGCCCACTTGCCAACTAGTGCCACCACTCATATCTGTTGTAACAGTAGTGTAAATATTTAAAAAAAAAAAACTTTTTGACTGTGAAACATCAGTCTGCTAGTGTAATCTAATTGCAGTTGCCTGCCTGCCAGCGTGTGTGCCAGGCCCACTTGCCAACTAGTGCCACCACTCATATCTGTTGTAACAGTAGTGTAAATTTAAAAAGAAAAAACTTTTTTGACTGTGAAACATCAGTGTGCTTGTGTAATCTAATTGCAGTTGCCTGCTTGCCAGCGTGTGTGCCAGGCTCACAGCGTATACTGTGCCCACTTCCCCAGTGCCACCACTCATATCTTGTTTAATAGTAGTGTAAGTGTACATTTAAAAATAAAAACCTTTTTGGATTGTGAAACATCAGTCTGCTTTTTTGTGTCAGGCTCACAGCTTATACTGTGCCCACTTGCCCAGTGCCACCACTCATATCTTGTTTAATAGTAGTGTAAGTGTACATTTAAAAAAAATGACAGGCAGAGGCAAGCCACCCCGCAGGTGCCGTTGTGGTCGTGGTGCTGTGATTCCCTTTCACCCTACAATAATTCCCAGTGTTCAGAGGCCACATCCCATGAAAGCGAAAAGTTCTGAGGACCTAGTTGACTGGCTAACACAGGACACCCAATCTTCTACAGCTTCCGCTCAGAACCTTGACGCACCATCCACCTCCAGCTTAGCTTCGGGCACCTCTCAAGTTACCACTCACCGCCTGCTGCCACCACCAATACTAGCACCACAGCCGCTTCACTTGATCTGTCATAGGAGTTATTAACACATCAGTTCGAAGAAATGAGTGATGCGCAACCATCATTGACAGAGGATGTAGATAACAGTGATATGTCTCAGTAAGGCAGCATTACAGACAGGGACGTACGGTGTGATGATGATGATGATGTTGTACCCGCTGCTGCTTCCTTTGTTGATTTGTCAGATACAACTGAAGCGTTGATGATGATGCGTCCGTGGATGTCATGTGGGTGCCCGCTAGAAGAGAAGAAGAAGAGGGGGAAAGTTCAGATGGGGAGACAGAGAGGAGGAGGAGGAGGAGGAGACGAGTTGGAAGCAGGGGGAGGTCGTTGCAAGGAGCTAGTGGCACAGTCAGACAGCATGCATCGGCACCCGGGGTCAGCCAGACAGCACACCAATCAACGCATGCTGTTGCCACCACCAGAATGCCGTCATCGCAGAGCTCAGCATGTGGAATTTTTTTTGTGTGTCTGCCTCTGACAACAGCGATGCCATTTGCAACCTGTGCCAAAAGAAACTGAGTCGTGGGAAGTCCAACAACCACCTAGGTACAACTGCTTTGCGTAGGCACATGATCTCACATCACAAATGCCGATGGGATGAAGACATGAGTACAAGCAGCACACAAACTCAAAGCCGCCATCCTCCTCCTGATCCAGCATCTTCAGCCACATCAACCACTGCTGTCCTCCTTGCCCCCTCTCAACCATCCGCCACTCCGCCTCTCTTCCGTAGCAGTTCCTGCTCATCTGCCCACAGTCAGGTGTCTGTCAAGGACTTGTTTGAGCGTAAGAAGCCAATGTCCCAAAGTCACCCCCTTGCCCGGCATCTGACAGCTGGCTTGTCTGAATTCTTAGCCCACCAGCTTTTACCATACAAGCTGGTGGAGTCTGAGGCGTTCAAAAAATTTGTATCTATTGGGACACCGCAGTGGAAGGTACCCGGCCGAAATTTCTTTGCACAAAAGGCAATCCCCAACCTGTACTCGATTGTGCGAAAGGAAGTAATGGCATGTCTGGCACACAGTGTTGGGGCAAGGGTCCATCTGACCACTGATAGCTGGTCTGCAAAGCATGGTCAGGCAGGTATATCACCTACACTGCGCATTGGATAAACCTGCTGATGGCTGCCAAGCATGGAATGCGTGGCTCTGCAGAGGAGTTGGTGACACCGCCACGACTTGCAGGCAGGCCTGCTACCACCTCCTCTACTCCTCCTACTCCATCCTCTTCCATAACCTCCTCGGCTGAGTCCTCTTCTGCTGCTGCGTCTTGCTCCACATCAACTGCACTCCCCCAGCTCCCCAGGTACTATTCCACATCCCGGAAATGGCACTGTCACGCCGTCTTGGGGTTGACTTGCCTGAAAGCAGAGAGTCACACCGGAACAGCACTCCTGTCCACCCTGAACGCACAGGTGGATCAGTGGCTGAGTCCTCACCAACTGGAGATCAGCAAAGTGGTTTCTGACAACGGAAGAAATTTGTTGGCGGCATTGAAATTGGGCAAGTTGACACATGTGCCGTGCATGGCACATGTGTGTAATCTGATCATACAACGCTTTGCGCATAAGTACCCAGGCTTACAGGATGTCCTGAAGCAGGCCAGGAAGGTGTGTGGTCATTTCAGGCGTTCCTACATAGCCATGGCGAATTTTGCAGATATCCAGCGGCGAAATAACATGCCAGTGAGGCGCTTGATTTGTGACAGCCCAACACGTTGGAATTCAACACTCTTAATGTTCGACCGCCTGCCCCAACAAGAAAAAGCCATTAATGAGTATTTGTATGACCGGGGTGCTAGGACAGCCTCTGCGGAGCTGGGGATTTTTTTGCCATGTTACTGGACGCTCATGCGCAATGCCTGTAGGCTCATGCGTCCTTTTGAGGAGGTGACAAACCTAGTCAGTTGCACTGAAGGCACCATCAGTGACATCATACCATTTGTTTTCTTCCTGGAGCATGCCCTGCGAAGAGTGCTGGATCAGGGTGTAGATGAGCATGAAGAGGAAGAGTTGTGGTTACCATCACCACCAGAAACAGCATTATCAGCATCGCTTGCTGGACCAGCGGCAACCCTGGAAGAGGATTGTGAGGAAGAGGAGTCAGAGGAGGAATGTGGCTTTGAGGAGGAGGAGGAGGAGGAAGACCAACCACAACAGGCATCCCAGGGTGCTCGTTGTTACCTATCTGGTACCCGTGGTGTTGTACGTAGCTGGGGGGAAAAAGATACCTTCAGTGACATCACTGAGGACGAGGAACGGGACATGAGTAGCTCGGCATCCAACCTTGTGCAAATGTGGTCTTTCATGCTGTCGTGCCTGTTGAGTGACCCTCGTATAAAAAAGCTGAAGGAGAAGGACCTGTACTGGGTGTCCACGCTACTAGACCCCCGGTATAAGCATAAAGTGCCTGAAATGTTACCAAATTCCCACAAGTCGGAAAGGATGCATCAGTTCCAAAATAAATTAAAAAGTATGCTTTACACAGCGTATAAGGGTGATGTCACAGCACAACGGGAATCTAACAGGGGAAGAGGTGAAAGTAATCCTCCGACTCCCACGACAACGCCGGCAAGGACAGGATGTGTTGTTGATGGAGGAAATGCGGAGCTTTTTAATTCCTATGCATTGCCACAGCCCTTCGGGGTCCACCCTCAGAAAACGACTCGACCGACAGGTAGCAGACTATCTCGCCTTAACTGCAGATCTCGACACTCTGAGGAGTGATGAACCCCTTGACTACTGGGTGTGCAGGCTTGACCTGTGGCCTGAGCTATCCCAATTTGCGATAGAACTTCTGGCCTGCCCCGCTTCAAGTGTCCTGTCAGAGAGGACCTTCAGTGCAGCAGGAGGTATTGTCAATGAGAAGAGAAGTCGCGTAGGTCAAAAAAGTCTAGATTACCTCACCTTTATTAAGATGAATGAGGGATGGATCCCGAAGGGACTGACATTGGGTGATACATTCGAGTAAAAAAAGCCTAATGAGATGATCTGCCTTGGGCTATAAATGGTCCACAAGCTGCTGTATGTTATCTTCGAATGCCGGATGACTTGCGTGACTTATCCGCAACCAAATAGGGTTCAAGCCGCAATGTTTTAGGGCACTTTCCGCCAGGGAAAGAAACATCAATTTTTCTGGCTGCTGCTACAGCAGTGACTGCAACAATACCTCATTTTTCAGGCATGTATACATACCAAATTTTTCTGGCTTCTGGTGCTGCACTGTGGCTTCAAAAAACAAAGCAAAAAAAAGGCACGTAACAGGGATTAAAGTGATAGGAATAGTACTACTTAACACACCACTCCTATCTGGTGGTACATTAGATTGCACGCGCAGTGCCCCAATATTTGAAGTAGGAGGACCGACCAAGCATCTTTTTCCATCTCCCGGTTCCTAAAATCCATGCCATATACACATCCCCTGATAGGGGACGTAACAGGGATTAAACTGATAAGAATAGTACTACTTAACACACCATTCATATCTGGTGGCACAGTAGATTGCACGCGCAGTGCCCCAAATTTGAAGTAGGAGGACTGACCAAGCATCTTTTTCCATCTCCCGGTTCCTAAAATCCATGCCATTTACACGTCCCCTGATAGGGGACACCACAGTGGAGGGTACCCGGCCGAAATTTATTTGCACGAAAGGCAATGCCCAACTTGTACTCAATTGTGCCAAAGGAAGTAACCCTACCATGGGTCCCAGACCGCACGTCTTGTAATTCTCTGTCTGGGAAATTATCTATCTATCAAATCTCTCTATTTATCTATCAAATCTATCTATCGTATCTATCAAATGTATCTATTGCATCTATTGATCTATCTATCTAATCTATGTATCTATATATCTATCAAATCTATCTATCTCGTGGCCGGACCGACCAAGCATCTTTTCCATCCCCCTGTTCCTAAAATCCATGCCATATACACGTCCCCTGATAGGGGACGTAACAGGGATTAAACTGATAAGAATAGTAATACTTAACACACCACTCATATCTGGTGGCACAGTAGATTGCACGCGGTGCTCTGACAAAATGCAGAAGGACATTTGGCAGACGGACATTTGGCAGATGGACATTTGGCAGACGAACATTTGGCTGACAGGCAGAAAGCAAAAGAATGTTCCGATTTCGGCCGAGGGCAGATACGTTCCAGAGTGCTCTGTTCTAAGCCTCGGGCGCCGCAACTGCCTCTGGGAACCTTACCATGGGTCCCAGACTGCACACGACTTGTAATTCTCTGTCTGGGAAATAATCTATCTATCAAATCTATCTATTGATCTATAAAATCTATCTATCGTATCTATCAAATGTATCTATTGCATCTATTGACCTATCTATCTAATCTATGTATCTATCTATCTATCAAATCTATCTCGTGGCAATGGGGAGTTTGCGGTTGTGCAAATGGACTGTTTGCGGTTGTTTGCGGTGCGCTAAACGGGGAGTTTGGTCTGACACTGAGAAGCGGGCGTAACCCTTACACTACCCGATCGATACAACATCATACCTGATGTTTTAAAGCACGTTATTCCAAACAATTTAGGAATGTTAGGTGATTTATGCCCTTTATGGATTGAAACCAGACTCTCCATCAACTATGTAATTTTCCGTGGGAGTTTTGCCATGGATCCCCCTCCGGCATGCCACAATCCAAGTGTTAGTACCCTTGAAACAACTTTTCCATCACTATTGTGGCCAGAAAGAGTCCCTGTGTGTTTTAAAATTCGCCTGCCTATTGAAGTCATTGGCGGTTCGCCCGTTCGCGAACACTTGCGGAAAATTTTAAGTTTGCGACATCACTATTCTCTTTATATTTGATTGCTATTTCGAATTCGCAATCCACAGAGTTCAAGTGTTTTTAACTAACAGCCTTTGCTACTGTATGTGTGTATGTTCCTAGTTGATTATAATAAAGTTAAAATGTATGAATGATAAGGAACGTTTTTTAACATATAGAAACATATAGATATAGAAAATCCATGCCATATACACGTCCCCTGATAGGGGACGTAACAGGGATTAAACTGATAAGAATAGTACTACTTAACACACCACTCATATCTGGTGGCACCGTAGATTGCACGCGCAGTGCCCCAAATTTGAAGTAGGAGGACTGACCAAGCATCTTTTTCCATCTCCCGGTTCCTAAAATCCATGCCATTTACACGTCCCCTGATAGGGGACACCACAGTGGAGGGTACCCGGCCGAAATTTATTTGCACGAAAGGCAATGCCCAACTTGTACTCGATTGTGCCAAAGGTCACAGACCGCACGTCTTGTAATTCTCTGTCTGGGAAATTATCTATCTATCAAATCTCTCTATTTATCTATCAAATCTATCTATCTATCTATCGTATCTATCAAATGTATATATTGCATCTATTGATCTATCTATCTAATCTATGTATCTATATATCTATCAAATCTATCTATCTCGTGGCCAGACTGACCAAGCATCTTTTTCCATCTCCTGGTTCCTAAAATCCATGCCATATACACGTCCCCTGATAGGGGACGTAACAGGGATTAAACTGATAAGAATAGTAATACTTAACACACCACTCATATCTGGTGGCACAGTAGATTGCACGCGCAGTGCCCAAAATTTCAAGTAGGAGGACCGACCAAGCATCTTTTTCCATCTCCCGGTTCCTAAAATCCATGCCATATACACGTCCCCTGATAGGGGACATAACAGGGATTAAAGTGATAAGAATAGTACTACTTAACACACCACTCATATCTGGTGGAACAGTAGATTGCACGCGGTGCTCTGGCAAAATGCAGAAGGACATTTGGCAGATGGACATTTGGCAGACGGACATTTGGCCGACAGGCAGAAAGCAAAAGAATGTTCCGATTTCGGCCGAGGGCAGATACGTTCCAGAGTGCTCTGTTCTAAGCCTCGGGCGCCGCAACTGCCTCTGGGAACCTTACCCTGGGTCCCAGACCGCACACGTCTTGTAATTCTCTGTCTGGGAAATTATCTATCTATCAAATCTATCTATTGATCTATCAAATCTATCTATCATATCTATCAAATGTATCTATTGCATCTATTGATCTATCTATCTAATCTATGTATCTATCTATCTATCTATCAAATCTATCTCGTGGCAATGGGGAGTTTGCGGTTGTGCAAATGGACTGTTTGCGGTTGTTTGCGGTGCGCTAAACGGGGAGTTTGGTCTGTCACTGTGAAGCGGGCGTAACCCTTACACTACCTGATCGATACAACATCATACCTGATGTTTTAATGCACGTTATGCCAAACAATTTAGGAATGTTAGGTGATTTATGCCCTTTATGGATTGAAACCAGACTCTCCATCAACTATGTAATTTTCCGTGGGAGTTTTGCCATGGATCCCCCTCCGGCATGCCACAGTCCAAGTGTTAGTACCCTTGAAACAACTTTTCCATCACTATTGTGGCCAGAAAGAGTCCCTGTGTGTTTTAAAATTCATAGCATGCAAAGAGAAAACACACCAGCGCCTAAAATAGGCTGTAATACCCAAGGAACACAGAGTCAATTTATAGATAAAGATAAATATTTATTACTGGACTATATACATATCAATATGGAAAACAAATAAATAAAAGACTTTGGCAATCCTCGCTATGTTAAAAGAAATAAAGTGTATACAGGTTGGCCAACCTTTAAAACTAGTACTAAAATAATTAATAAGAATATCTATAAGTGCATATATAAAACCTATATAAAAGCTTTATATAAAAGATATCTTAGCATATAAGAAGTAAAATATAGCAGCATACAGCGATATACCGCGATTAAACAAATGTATAAATAACAAATCAACGGATAGGGGAATCAATGCACAGAGCACTAATAAACCTTGTTAAAAATATAACATCCACTTCTAGTCGTGGGTATAATCAATTCTGAATACGAACAGTCTTTATAATAAAAGTTTATAAGTCTGTATTGTTAATGTTCATGTGGCAGGTTACATCAATGAATGACAGACGGATTGAACATATAAGTTCTTGTTAACTCGTATAAAGTGCAGCTGAAAGGTACCTTTAGCGTAGATTATCCAGTTCTGGTTTTCTAATGTGGAAACACTGTATTGCCTCTAATAGAAGCTAAGCATGGGGATCCTTCCAATTTCACCGAAGATAGCCGATCGTGAAGCTGGTTTGATCTTCTTGGCGTTCTCCCGCTGTGAACCTGCAGAGTGCGTGCCTTCTCCTAAAGGGGCTCTGATTGGTCCTGGCTGTTTTGGGGGAGTTACCACTCTCGATCAGGATACCGGCTCTACGGCTTCAGTAGCAAGTGATATCCAAGACGTCCTATGCGTCCTATGCAATCTCCTTAGGTTGGAAAAGTGTAGCAGCAACGCGTTTGAACTGAGAGAACTCAGTCTTTGTCAAGCTGCTTTTTCTTAACCCTGTGGGGTTTAAATAACCCCTAACAATTAACTATTAGGCGGACAACAATCATTCTATTTGTAAAAGTTGCAACATAGTAATTGGTAAAGGCATATTACAAGGGAATTATCTGATAATACAAAATATATCCTATGGCTAGAATAGTAGAAATACCAAGTTTATTAGAGCGAATTTTGTTAAATAGGGATTTTCATATAAAAAGTATTAATCTAACTGAATGTTACTCGCTATGAAAAAATAGAACAAAATGTGACTCACTTTGGTAAGAATAGAACTCTGTCATTCATTGATGTAACCTGCCACATGAACATTAACAATACAGACTTATAAACTTTTATTATAAAGACTGTTCGTATTCAGAATTGATTATACCCACAACTAGAAGTGGATGTTATATTTTTAACAAGGTTTATTAGTGCTCCGTGCATTGATTCCCCTATCCGTTGATTTGTTATTTATACATTTGTTTAATCGCGGTATATCGCTGTGTGCTGCTATATTTTACTTCTTATATGCTAAGATATCTTTTATATAAAGCTTTTATATAGGTTTTATATATGCACTTATAGATATTCTTATTAATTATTTTAGTACTAGTTTTAAAGGTTGGCCAACCTGTATACACTTTATTTCTTTTAACATAGCGAGGATTACCAAAGTCTTTTATTTATTTGTTTTCCATATTGATATGTATATAGTCCAGTAATAAATATTTATCTTTATCTATAAATTGACTCTGTGTTCCTTGGGTATTACAGCCTATTTTAGGCGCTGGTGTGTTTTCTCTTTGCATGCTATCTCTTTCTTTGGGACCTTTTAGAGGAAGTCCTTTCTAAACTCACTATCCATACCCTCTTTTTCTAGCGCAGTCTATCATCACATTTCCGTGTTTTAAAATTCGCCTGCCTATTGAAGTCATTGGCGGTTCGCCCGGTTCGCCCGTTCGCGAACACTTGCGGAAAATTTTAAGTTTGCGACATCACTATTCTCTTTATATTTGATTGCTATTTTGAATTCGCAATCCACAGAGTTCAAGTGTTTTTAACTAACAGCCTTTGCTACTGTATGTGTGTATGTTCCTAGTTGATTATAATAAAGTTAAAATGTATGAATGATAAGGAACTTTTTAACATATAGATAATCTCTGGTCTTGCAGAGTTAACCCTGACTATACACTTGTGGAACTGCTTTTTCTTTTAAACTGTATTGTATTCTCAGTTACAATTAGTTTAACTAGTTGTTGTATGTCTCTTAAAGCTAGTAATCCACAACAGGTATTGCTTTCAATAATGTTTGAAATTTAAGCATTAGGTCTTACACCTTACATAGAAAACAAAAAGTGTTACCTAATACTTTACCAATAACTCTGCTTCCCCCAAACCCATTTAATTCTAAAATCTTTCAGCTGGTGTCTGTAGGGCAATGTTATAATTGCCCCCAGGACAATAGGTGAGTCCGCAAAACCCAATAGTTTTGTACTAAAGGCACTACAGAATTATTTTTTGGATGTGTGGGGTCCATATACTCCCCCAATGATGATGGCTTGTTTGTCTCACTTCAATTGGATTAGGACGTATCTTTGGATCTGTCCTAGTTTACTCAACTGTATACTCTAAATCTTTCCTAATGAGGATTGCCTCCCCCCTAGCTCTCTTTTCTTCATATGTAGTGTGGAAGTCTTATCCCACCCATCCTTGTTGTCATTTTTATGCTCTTTTGTGTTCAGGTGTGTTTCCTCTAGTATTGCTATGTCCGTGTGTTTTTTCTCAAGTATTTTAGTATTGCTTTTCTTTTTATAGGGGATGTAATGCCCCCCACATTACAAGATGTGATTTTCATTTTGTACGTCTAATTTCTATCTTTCTCTCTGAGTTGTTAGGTGATAGTGTAATGCTTAAGAGTGGTATGAGTGTGTTTGTGGGAGTATGGGGATGTGTTTTAGTACTCACAGTTTGGTACCCAGAGAGGTCGATCCCACTTCCTAGTTGGTCAAGTTTACTGTAAAAAGATACAATCAAATATATTATTTAAGTAATATCAACAATGTGAATTAAACAATTATTCAAACCAGGTGTCAATTCACCAAATAACAAACAGACAACAGATGCAATACAAACTTCCCTCCACAGCTCTCCCCCCCCTATAGTAAAGGATATTTGTTCAATGGGTAAAAACCCCATAGAGGGTTTAGTGGCCCTTCATTTTTGCTATAATACTCAGTTGAGTCCTGGATAGTTCATCATAGAGTTATTTTACTCTGGGACTTGTTTCGGGCTTCTTCTTCCTCTTATTTCAAAATGATGATTGCTAAGCTGCATTTCTTGATGTTGCGGTTGGGATTTTACTTTTATTACATTGGCTATGGATCTTGTTAGCTGTATGTGTTTTAAATATATATATACATATGCAAATTTCTATCCTGCCCACAACAGATATGCCTAAAGTTTTAATGAATCTAGACCATATATTCATATGTATATCTAAAATGTTATCAGTGGCCATTGCAGAGTGTATTACACATGTACAAGGTAATAGAATAATTCCAAATCCACTTCCAATACTCACACACATGTCAAAAGGACCAGTTTGGCACGTTATCAATTGCCTTTGGCTGTTGCATTCAATGTGTCCATTTTATGGTCACTACTTAGTCAATATAGTCAGGGCTGTCTTTAACACCGGGCAAAAGGGGCAGCTGACAAGGGCCCAGTCTTTGTTGTGGGGCCCAAGAGTCCTTTTTGGTTCATGCCAGACTGCGGATGTCAGTCCTAACACACACAGTCAGTCCTAATACTGTCACAGTCAAAAGTTCTCTGGTTATATTTATTTTTGAGAAATTGTGCCAGACCGTGCCGGTATCATGTGACATGCCAAGCTAGTGCTATGTGCTGTTTTAGGTGTACACTGTGTAGCACTAAATGCTAAGCCCTAACTCGGCATCCAGCCAATCCCACTGTATAAGAAAAGGTCCTACTGGGGTTACCACTGTTACCAGGTAACTGCTCTGGTGGTGGGGATTGTTTCTAGGTAGGGCTGACTGTAGACGCTTGCAGCAGAAAGCTGGAGCAGCAGGCATGTGAGGATTTGAGCATCTGCGCAGCTGCACACACTGCTCTCTTCCGTCTTGAGGTACAGATACTTTGTATTTTTAATATTGGATTATATAGAGTGTGTACATAAATTTGTGTGTGCTCTGTAGTGTGTGTTTGTGTGTATATCTGTATGCTCTGGAGAGTGAGTATTGTGTGTACATGTGTATGCTTTGGAGAGTGTGTTTGTGTGTATATCTGTATGCTCTGGAGAGTGAGTATTGTGTGTACATGTGTATGCTTTGGAGAGTGTGTTTGTGTGTATATCTGTATGCTCTGGAGAGTGTGTGTTTGTGTGTACATGTGTATGCTCTGGAGAGTGTGTGTTTATGTGTACATGTAAATGCTCTGGAGAGTGTGTGTTTGCGTGTACATGTATATGCTCTGGAGTGTGTGTGTGTTTGTGTGTACATGTGTATGCTCTGGAGAGTGTGTGTTTGTGTGTACATGTATATGCTCTGGAGAGTGTGTGTTTGTGTGTACATGTGTGTGTTCTGGAGAGTGTGTGTTTACGTGTACATGTGTATGCTCTAGAGTGTGTGTGTTTGTGTGTAAATGTATATGCTCTGGAGTGTGTGTGTTTGTGTGTACATGTGTATGCTCTGGAGAGTGTGTGTTTATGTGTACATGTGTATGCTCTGTAGTGTGTGTTTGTGTGTACATGTATATGCTCTGGAGTGTGTGTGTTTGTGTGTACATGTATATGCTCTGGAGAGTGTGTGTTTGTGTGTACATGTATATGCTCTGGAGTATGTGTGTTTGTGTGTACATGTATATGCTCTGGAGAGTGTGTGTTTGTGTGTACATGTATATGCTCTGGAGTGTGTGTGTTTGTGTGTACATGTATATTCTCTGGAGAGTTTGTGTTTTTGTGTATATGTGTATGCTCTGGAGAGTGTGTGTTTTTGTGTACATGTGTATGCTCTGGAGAGTGTGTGTTTGTGTGTACATGTGTATGCTCTGGAGAGTGTGTGTTTATGTGTACATGTATATGCTCTGGAGAGTGTGTGTTTGCGTGTACATTTATATGCTCTGGAGTGTGTGTGTTTGTGTGTACATGTGTATTGTCTGGAGAGTGTGTATTTGTGTGTACATGTGTATGCTCTGGAGAGTGTGTGTTTGTGTGTACATGTGTATGTTCTGGAGAGTGTGTGTTTACATGTACATGTGTATGCTCTAGAGTGTGTGGGTTTGTTTGTAAATGTATATGCTCTGGAGTGTGTGTGTTTGTGTGTACATGTGTAAGCTCTGGAGAGTGTGTGTTTATGTGTACATGTATATGCTCTGGAGAGTGTGTGTTTGTGTGTACATGTATATGCTCTGGAGTATGTGTGTTTGTGTGTACATGTATATGCTCTGGAGAGTGTGTGTTTGTGTGTACATGTATATGCTCTGGAGTGTGTGTGTTTGTGTGTACATGTATATTCTCTGGAGAGTGTGTGTTTTTGTGTACATGTGTATGCTCTGGAGAGTGTGTGTTTTTGTGTACATGTGTATGCTCTGGAGACTGTGTGTTTGTGTGTACATGAGTATGCTCTGGAGAGTGTGTGTTTGTGTGTACATGTATATGCTCTGGAGTGTGTGTGTTTGTGTGTACATGTATATGCTCTGGAGTGTGTGTGTTTGTGTGTACATGTGTATGCTCTGGAGAGTGTGTGTTTGTGTGTACATGTGTATGCTCTGGAGAGTGTGTGTTTGTGTATACATGTATATGCTCTGGAGTGTGTGTGTTTGTGTGTACATGTGTATGCTCTGGAGAGTGTGTGTTTGTGTGTACATGTATATGCTCTGGAGAGTGTGTGTTTTTGTGTACATGTGTATGCTCTGGAGAGTGTGTGTTTTTGTGTACATGTGTATGCTCTGGAGAGTGTGTGTTTGTGTGTACATGTATATGCTCTGCAAAGTGTGTGTTTGTGTGTACATTTATATGCTCTGGAAAGTGTGTGTTTGTGTGTACATGTGTATGCTCTGGAGAGTGTGTGTTTGTGTGTATATGTGTATGCTCTGGAGAGTGTGTGTTTGTGTGTACATGTGTATGCTCTGGAGAGTGTGTGTTTATGTGTACATGTATATGCTCTGGAGAGTGTGTGTTTGTGTGTACATGTATATGCTCTGGAGTATGTGTGTTTGTGTGTACATGTATATGCTCTGGAGAGTGTGTGTTTGTGTGTACATGTATATGCTCTGGAGTGTGTGTGTTTGTGTGTACATGTATATTCTCTGGAGAGTGTGTGTTTTTGTGCACATGTGTATGCTCTGGAGAGTGTGTGTTTTTGTGTACATGTGTATGCTCTGGAGAGTGTGTTTGTGTGTACATGTGTATGCTCTGGAGAGTGTGTGTTTGTGTGTACATGTATATGCTCTGGAGTGTGTGTGTTTGTGTGTACATGTATATGCTCTGGAGTGTGTGTGTTTGTGTGTACATGTGTATGCTCTGGAGAGTGTGTGTTTGTGTGTACATGTATATGCTCTGGAGAGTGTGTGTTTTTGTGTACATGTGTATGCTCTGGAGAGTGTGTGTTTTTGTGTACATGTGTATGCTCTGGAGAGTGTGTGTTTGTGTGTACATGTATATGCTCTGCAAAGTGTGTGTTTGTGTGTACATGTATATGCTCTGGAAAGTGTGTGTTTGTGTGTACATGTGTATGCTCTGGAGAGTGTGTGTTTGTGTGTACATGTGTATGCTCTGGAGAGTGTGTGTTTGTGTGTACATGTGTATGCTCTGGAGAGTGTGTGTTTATGTGTACATGTATATGCTCTGGAGAGTGTGTGTTTGTGTGTACATGTATATGCTCTGGAGTATGTGTGTTTGTGTGTACATGTATATGCTCTGGAGTGTGTGTGTTTGTGTGTACATGTATATTCTCTGGAGAGTGTGTGTTTTTGTGTACATGTGTATGCTCTGGAGAGTGTGTGTTTTTGTGTACATGTGTATGCTCTGGAGACTGTGTGTTTGTGTGTACATGTGTATGCTCTGGAGACTGTGTGTTTGTGTGTACATGTATATGCTCTGCAGTGTGTGTGTTTGTGTGTACATGTATATGCTCTGGAGTGTGTGTATTTGTGTGTACATGTGTATGCTCTGGAGAGTGTGTGTTTGTGTGTACATGTGTATGCTCTGGAGAGTGTGTGTTTGTGTATACATGTATATGCTCTGGAGTGTGTGTGTTTGTGTGTACATGTATATGCTCTGGAGTGTGTGTGTTTGTGTGTACATGTGTATGCTCTGGAGAGTGTGTGTTTGTGTGTACATGTATATGCTCTGGAGAGTGTGTGTTTTTGTGTACATGTGTATGCTCTGGAGAGTGTGTGTTTTTGTGTACATGTGTATGCTCTGGAGAGTGTGTGTTTGTGTGTACATGTATATGCTCTGCAAAGTGTGTGTTTGTGTGTACATGTATATGCTCTGGAAAGTGTGTGTTTGTGTGTACATGTGTATGCTCTGGAGAGTGTGTGTTTGTGTGTACATGTGTATGCTCTGGAGAGTGTGTGTTTGTGTGTACATGTGTATGCTCTGGAGAGTGTGTGTTTATGTGTACATGTATATGCTCTGGAGAGTGTGTGTTTGTGTGTACATGTATATGCTCTGGAGTATGTGTGTTTGTGTGTACATGTATATGCTCTGGAGAGTGTGTGTTTGTGTGTGCATGTATATGCTCTGGAGTGTGTGTGTTTGTGTGTACATGTATATTCTCTGGAGAGTGTGTTTTTGTGCATATGTGTATGCTCTGGAGAGTGTGTGTTTTTGTGTACATGTGTATGCTCTGGAGAGTGTGTTTGTGTGTACATGTGTATGCTCTGGAGAGTGTGTGTTTGTGTGTACATGTATATGCTCTGGAGTGTGTGTGTTTGTGTGTACATGTGTATGCTCTGGAGTGTGTGTGTTTGTGTGTACATGTGTATGCTCTGGAGAGTGTGTGTTTGTGTGTACATGTATATGCTCTGGAGAGTGTGTGTTTTTGTGTACATGTGTATGCTCTGGAGAGTGTGTGTTTTTGTGTACATGTGTATGCTCTGGAGAGTGTGTGTTTGTGTGTACATGTATATGCTCTGCAAAGTGTGTGTTTGTGTGTACATGTATATGCTCTGGAAAGTGTGTGTTTGTGTGTACATGTGTATGCTCTGGAGAGTGTGTGTTTGTGTGTACATGTGTATGCTCTGGAGAGTGTGTGTTTGTGTGTACATGTGTATGCTCTGGAGAGTGTGTGTTTATGTGTACATGTATATGCTCTGGAGAGTGTGTGTTTGTGTGTACATGTATATGCTCTGGAGTATGTGTTTTTTCTCAAGTATTTTAGTATTGCTTTTCTTTTTATAGGGGATGTAATGCCCCCCACATTACAAGATGTGATTTTCATTTTGTACGTCTAATTTCTATCTTTCTCTCTGAGTTGTTAGGTGATAGTGTAATGCTTAAGAGTGGTATGAGTGTGTTTGTGGGAGTATGGGGATGTGTTTTAGTACTCACAGTTTGGTACCCAGAGAGGTCGATCCCACTTCCTAGTTGGTCAAGTTTACTTTAAAAAGATACAATCAAATATATTATTTAAGTAATATCAACAATGTGAATTAAACAATTATTCAAACCAGGTGTCAATTCACCAAATAACAAACAGACAACAGATGCAATACAAACTTCCCTCCACAGCTCCCCCCCCCCTATAGTAAAGGATATTTGTTCAATGGGTAAAAACCCCATAGAGGGTTTAGTGGCCCTTCATTTTTGCTATAATACTCAGTTGAGTCCTGGATAGTTCATCATAGAGTTATTTTACTCTGGGACTTGTTTCGGGCTTCTTCTTCCTCTTATTTCAAAATGATGATTGCTAAGCTGCATTTCTTGATGTTGCGGTTGGGATTTTACTTTTATTACATTGGCTATGGATCTTGTTAGCTGTATGTGTTTTAAATATATATATACATATGCAAATTTCTATCCTGCCCACAACAGATATGCCTAAAGTTTTAATGAATCTAGACCATATATTCATATGTATATCTAAAATGTTATCAGTGGCCATTGCAGAGTGTATTACACATGTACAAGGTAATAGAATAATTCCAAATCCACTTCCAATACTCACACACATGTCAAAAGGACCAGTTTGGCACGTTATCAATTGCCTTTGGCTGTTGCATTCAATGTGTCCATTTTATGGTCACTACTTAGTCAATATAGTCAGGGCTGTCTTTAACACCGGGCAAAAGGGGCAGCTGACAAGGGCCCAGTCTTTGTTGTGGGGCCCAAGAGTCCTTTTTGGTTCATGCCAGACTGCGGATGTCAGTCCTAACACACACAGTCAGTCCTAATACTGTCACAGTCAAAAGTTCTCTGGTTATATTTATTTTTGAGAAATTGTGCCAGACCGTGCCGGTATCATGTGACATGCCAAGCTAGTGCTATGTGCTGTTTTAGGTGTACACTGTGTAGCACTAAATGCTAAGCCCTAACTCGGCATCCAGCCAATCCCACTGTATAAGAAAAGGTCCTAC
The DNA here is from genome assembly GCF_027579735.1 of Bombina bombina. Lineage (NCBI taxonomy): Eukaryota > Metazoa > Chordata > Amphibia > Anura > Bombinatoridae > Bombina > Bombina bombina. Next base: position 501,359,494 of record NC_069502.1, read on the forward strand.
TGGGGTTACCACTGTTACCAGGTAACTGCTCTGGTGGTGGGGATTGTTTCTAGGTAGGGCTGACTGTAGACGCTTGCAGCAGAAAGCTGGAGCAGCAGGCATGTGAGGATTTGAGCATCTGCGCAGCTGCACACACTGCTCTCTTCCGTCTTGAGGTACAGATACTTTGTATTTTTAATATTGGATTATATAGAGTGTGTACATAAATTTGTGTGTGCTCTGTAGTGTGTGTTTGTGTGTATATCTGTATGCTCTGGAGAGTGAGTATTGTGTGTACATGTGTATGCTTTGGAGAGTGTGTTTGTGTGTATATCTGTATGCTCTGGAGAGTGAGTATTGTGTGTACATGTGTATGCTTTGGAGAGTGTGTTTGTGTGTATATCTGTATGCTCTGGAGAGTGTGTGTTTGTGTGTACATGTGTATGCTCTGGAGAGTGTGTGTTTATGTGTACATGTATATGCTCTGGAGAGTGTGTGTTTGCGTGTACATGTATATGCTCTGGAGTGTGTGTGTGTTTGTGTGTACATGTGTATGCTCTGGAGAGTGTGTGTTTGTGTGTACATGTATATGCTCTGGAGAGTGTGTGTTTGTGTGTACATGTGTGTGTTCTGGAGAGTGTGTGTTTACGTGTACATGTGTATGCTCTAGAGTGTGTGTGTTTGTGTGTAAATGTATATGCTCTGGAGTGTGTGTGTTTGTGTGTACATGTGTATGCTCTGGAGAGTGTGTGTTTATGTGTACATGTATATGCTCTGGAGAGTGTGTGTTTGTGTGTACATGTATATGCTCTGGAGTATGTGTGTTTGTGTGTACATGTATATGCTCTGGAGAGTGTGTGTTTGTGTGTACATGTATATGCTCTGGAGTGTGTGTGTTTGTGTGTACATGTATATTCTCTGGAGAGTTTGTGTTTTTGTGTATATGTGTATGCTCTGGAGAGTGTGTGTTTTTGTGTACATGTGTATGCTCTGGAGAGTGTGTGTTTGTGTGTACATGTGTATGCTCTGGAGAGTGTGTGTTTATGTGTACATGTATATGCTCTGGAGAGTGTGTGTTTGCGTGTACATTTATATGCTCTGGAGTGTGTGTGTTTGTGTGTACATGTGTATGCTCTGGAGAGTGTGTATTTGTGTGTACATGTGTATGCTCTGGAGAGTGTGTGTTTGTGTGTACATGTGTATGTTCTGGAGAGTGTGTGTTTACATGTACATGTGTATGCTCTAGAGTGTGTGGGTTTGTGTGTAAATGTATATGCTCTGGAGTGTGTGTGTTTGTGTGTACATGTGTATGCTCTGGAGAGTGTGTGTTTATGTGTACATGTATATGCTCTGGAGAGTGTGTGTTTGTGTGTACATGTATATGCTCTGGAGTATGTGTGTTTGTGTGTACATGTATATGCTCTGGAGAGTGTGTGTTTGTGTGTACATGTATATGCTCTGGAGTGTGTGTATTTGTGTGTACATGTATATTCTCTGGAGAGTGTGTGTTTTTGTGTACATGTGTATGCTCTGGAGAGTGTGTGTTTTTGTGTACATGTGTATGCTCTGGAGACTGTGTGTTTGTGTGTACATGAGTATGCTCTGGAGAGTGTGTGTTTGTGTGTACATGTATATGCTCTGGAGTGTGTGTGTTTGTGTGTACATGTATATGCTCTGGAGTGTGTGTGTTTGTGCGTACATGTGTATGCTCTGGAGAGTGTGTGTTTGTGTGTACATGTGTATGCTCTGGAGAGTGTGTGTTTGTGTATACATGTATATGCTCTGGAGTGTGTGTGTTTGTGTGTACATGTGTATGCTCTGGAGAGTGTGTGTTTGTGTGTACATGTATATGCTCTGGAGAGTGTGTGTTTTTGTGTACATGTGTATGCTCTGGAGAGTGTGTGTTTTTGTGTACATGTGTATGCTCTGGAGAGTGTGTGTTTGTGTGTACATGTATATGCTCTGCAAAGTGTGTGTTTGTGTGTACATTTATATGCTCTGGAAAGTGTGTGTTTGTGTGTACATGTGTATGCTCTGGAGAGTGTGTGTTTGTGTGTACATGTGTATGTTCTGGAGAGTGTGTGTTTGTGTGTACATGTGTATGCTCTGGAGAGTGTGTGTTTATGTGTACATGTATATGCTCTGGAGAGTGTGTGTTTGTGTGTACATGTATATGCTCTGGAGTATGTGTGTTTGTGTGTACATGTATATGCTCTGGAGAGTGTGTGTTTGTGTGTACATGTATATGCTCTGGAGTGTGTGTGTTTGTGTGTACATGTATATTCTCTGGAGAGTGTGTGTTTTTGTGCACATGTGTATGCTCTGGAAAGTGTGTGTTTTTGTGTACATGTGTATGCTCTGGAGAGTGTGTTTGTGTGTACATGTGTATGCTCTGGAGAGTGTGTGTTTGTGTGTACATGTATATGCTCTGGAGTGTGTGTGTTTGTGTGTACATGTATATGCTCTGGAGTGTGTGTGTTTGTGTGTACATGTGTATGCTCTGGAGAGTGTGTGTTTGTGTGTACATGTATATGCTCTGGAGAGTGTGTGTTTTTGTGTACATGTGTATGCTCTGGAGAGTGTGTGTTTTTGTGTACATGTGTATGCTCTGGAGAGTGTGTGTTTTTGTGTACATGTATATGCTCTGCAAAGTGTGTGTTTGTGTGTACATGTATATGCTCTGGAAAGTGTGTGTTTGTGTGTACATGTGTATGCTCTGGAGAGTGTGTGTTTGTGTGTACATGTGTATGCTCTGTAGAGTGTGTGTTTGTGTGTACATGTGTATGCTCTGGAGAGTGTGTGTTTATGTGTACATGTATATGCTCTGGAGAGTGTGTGTTTGTGTGTACATGTATATGCTCTGGAGTATGTGTGTTTGTGTGTACATGTATATGCTCTGGAGAGTCTGTGTTTGTGTGTACATGTATATGCTCTGGAGTGTGTGTGTTTGTGTGTACATGTATATTCTCTGGAGAGTGTGTGTTTTTGTGTACATGTGCATGCTCTGGAGAGTGTGTGTTTTTGTGTACATGTGTATGCTCTGGAGACTGTGTGTTTGTGTGTACATGTGTATGCTCTGGAGACTGTGTGTTTGTGTGTACATGTATATGCTCTGGAGTGTGTGTGTTTGTGTGTACATGTATATGCTCTGGAGTGTGTGTGTTTGTGTGTACATGTGTATGCTCTGGAGAGTGTGTGTTTGTGTGTACATGTGTATGCTCTGGAGAGTGTGTGTTTGTGTATACATGTATATGCTCTGGAGTGTGTGTGTTTGTGTGTACATGTATATGCTCTGGAGTGTGTGTGTTTGTGTGTACATGTGTATGCTCTGGAGAGTGTGTGTTTGTGTGTACATGTATATGCTCTGGAGAGTGTGTGTTTTTGTGTACATGTGTATGCTCTGGAGAGTGTGTGTTTTTGTGTACATGTGTATGCTCTGGAGAGTGTGTGTTTGTGTGTACATGTATATGCTCTGCAAAGTGTGTGTTTGTGTGTACATGTATATGCTCTGGAAAGTGTGTGTTTGTGTGTACATGTGTATGCTCTGGAGAGTGTGTGTTTGTGTGTACATGTGTATGCTCTGGAGAGTGTGTGTTTGTGTGTACATGTGTATGCTCTGGAGAGTGTGTGTTTATGTGTACATGTATATGCTCTGGAGAGTGTGTGTTTGTGTGTACATGTATATGCTCTGGAGTATGTGTGTTTGTGTGTACATGTATATGCTCTGGAGAGTGTGTGTTTGTGTGTACATGTATATGCTCTGGAGTGTGTGTGTTTGTGTGTACATGTATATTCTCTGGAGAGTGTGTTTTTGTGCATATGTGTATGCTCTGGAGAGTGTGTGTTTTTGTGTACATGTGTATGCTCTGGAGAGTGTGTTTGTGTGTACATGTGTATGCTCTGGAGAGTGTGTGTTTGTGTGTACATGTATATGCTCTGGAGTGTGTGTGTTTGTGTGTACATGTGTATGCTCTGGAGTGTGTGTGTTTGTGTGTACATGTGTATGCTCTGGAGAGTGTGTGTTTGTGTGTACATGTATATGCTCTGGAGAGTGTGTGTTTTTGTGTACATGTGTATGCTCTGGAGAGTGTGTGTTTTTGTGTACATGTGTATGCTCTGGAGAGTGTGTGTTTGTGTGTACATGTATATGCTCTGCAAAGTGTGTGTTTGTGTGTACATGTATATGCTCTGGAAAGTGTGTGTTTGTGTGTACATGTGTATGCTCTGGAGAGTGTGTGTTTGTGTGTACATGTGTATGCTCTGGAGAGTGTGTGTTTGTGTGTACATGTGTATGCTCTGGAGAGTGTGTGTTTATGTGTACATGTATATGCTCTGGAGAGTGTGTGTTTGTGTGTACATGTATATGCTCTGGAGTATGTGTGTTTGTGTGTACATGTATATGCTCTGGAGTGTGTGTGTTTGTGTGTACATGTATATTCTCTGGAGAGTGTGTGTTTTTGTGTACATGTGTATGCTCTGGAGAGTGTGTGTTTTTGTGTACATGTGTATGCTCTGGAGAGTGTGTTTGTGTGTACATGTGTATGCTCTGGAGAGTGTGTGTTTGTGTGTACATGTATATGCTCTGGAAAGTGTGTGTTTGTGTGTACATGTGTATGCTCTGGAGAGTGTGTGTTTGTGTGTACATGTGTATGCTCTGGAGAGTGTGTGTTTGTGTGTACATGTGTATGCTCTGGAGTGTGTGTGTTTATGTGTACATGTATATGCTCTGGAGAGTGTGTGTTTGTGTGTACATGTATATGCTCTGGAGTATGTGTGTTTGTGTGTACATGTATATGCTCTGGAGTGTGTGTGTTTGTGTGTACATGTATATTTTCTGGAGAGTGTGTGTTTTTGTGTACATGTGTATGCTCTGGAGAGTGTGTGTTTTTGTGTACATGTGTATGCTCTGGAGAGTGTGTTTGTGTGTACATGTGTATGCTCTGGAGAGTGTGTGTTTGTGTGTACATGTATATGCTCTGGAGTGTGTGTGTTTGTGTGTACATGTATATGCTCTGGAGTGTGTGTGTTTGTGTGTACATCAGTATGCTCTGGAGAGTGTGTGTTTGTGTGTACATGTGTATGCTCTGGAGAGTGTGTGTTTGTGTGTACATGTATATGCTCTGGAGTGTGTGTGTTTGTGTGTACATGTATATGCTCTGGAGTGTGTGTGTTTGTGTGTACATGTGTATGCTCTGGAGAGTGTGTGTTTGTGTGTACATGTATATGCTCTGGAGAGTGTTTGTTTTTGTGTACATGTGTATGCTCTGGAGAGTGTGTGTTTTTGTGTACATGTGTATGCTCTGGAGAGTGTGTGTTTGTGTGTACATGTATATGCTCTGGAAAGTGTTTGTTTGTGTGTACATGTATATGCTCTGGAAAGTGTGTGTTTGTGTGTACATGTGTATGCTCTGGAGAGTGTGTGTTTGTGTGTACATGTGTATGTTCTGGAGAGTGTGTGTTTGTGTGTACATGGGTATGCTCTGGAGAGTGTGTGTTTGTGTGTACATGTATATGCTCTGGAGTGTGTGTGTTTGTGTGTACATGTATATGCTCTGGAGTGTGTGTGTTTGTGTGTACATGTGTATGCTCTGGAGGGTGTGTGTTTCTGTTTACATGTATATGCTCTGGAGAGTGTGTGTTTTTGTGTACATGTGTATGCTCTGGAGAGTGTGTGTTTTTGTGTACATGTGTATGCTCTGGAGAGTGTGTGTTTGTGTGTACATGTGTATGCTCTGGAGAGTGTGTGTTTGTGTGTACATGTGTATGCTCTGGAGAGTGTGTGTTTGTGTGTACATGTATATGCTCTGGAAAGTGTGTGTTTGTGTGTACATGTGTATGCTCTGGAGAGTGTGTGTTTGTGTGTACATGTGTATGCTCTGGAGAGAGTGTGTGTGTGTACATGTATATGTGTATGCTCTGGAGTGTGTGTGTATATCGGTTAGGGGAGTTTGTTATGTTAGGCATTCTCTTGGTATTTATGAAACTGGTAATTGTGCTGTACAGTGGCTGTCTAAACAATAAATATGTCCAACACTGATTTTTACTATGCAATGCCATGCATTGCATTAAATATTTATGTATTTAAAAAAATATATACAGTAAATATATTAAAAACCAACATTTAATTAATTATTTAATCAATTAGTAAATATTTTAAATTAATCCACAGTGGAGGAATTAATATATTTATTTACTTATTGGTACTGCTTAGGTCCAGTTTCACATATTGCAATTTATTTCATTTTTTTTTAATGATTATCCCAACAGTGGATGATCCACTGCTGGGCTAATCATTTAGAAAAATTATAAAATAAATTGATTTAGTTGTATTTTGGGATGTTGGGGTGGAGAGCAAAATTGCATGGGCGGGGGGGGGGGGGGGGGCGAAGAAAATATTTGCCCAGGGTCCAGTCAATATTAAAGACGGTCCTGAATATAGTTAGTGTGTTGTCATCATCAAAGTCAAAGTTGTATGCATCGTATAAGTCACTTTTTAGATATATGATCTGAAATTGTTATTGTGCACAAAAAGAGTAAATTATGTACTTTAGCTTCAGTACAGTTGCAATAGAAAACAAAGTAGCAAATACAGGTAAACTTTAATCACCATTCACTGGAGCAAAGTAACACAAAATAACAGGATTCAGAAAAAAAGAACATATCTGTTGTATCCCAAAATGAAGCAAGTTTTTTCACTTGCAATCAGGCATAGGGAATGATAGTTTAAACAGAGAAAGTTTTAACAGCAGTTCAGTCTGAAAGGCATTACAGAGTCACAGGTCTAATGTCAGCAAACAAGCCAGGGAATCTGAAGCAAATTCAGGCAGTTAGAGTACTCTCAGTCCTCCAATCAAAATGCCTTATGAAAGCCACATGGTAAATCTCAGGTGGGCAGAGATATACAAAACATAGTTTACATGATGGGAGTCCGGTCTTGAGATTCTCTGCTGGTTGTGTAACGACAGCACCTGTGGAGATGTTAAATAGAGCAAGAAATTTCAACAGGAAACACATTCTGAGTGCACTGATTACTTAGCTTCTAGCTGATAAATAGGTAGAGCTGCACAGGTGATGATTTCTTAAAGGCACATAACTAAAAAAGAGAAAAAGGGAAAAACTGAGCACAACATATTTATACAAGCAACAATTATAATACTTATATTATCTTTGTTGTCAAACTTGTTTGGTCAACAAACATGTTACAGAGTATGATGAGTAATAAAAATTGTGAAAAGATGGACTGCTCATTCCAACTAATGACATAATTCTTCCATGGCTAATTTTATGTGCAACAGTTAGCAATCACTGACATTATAATTCTTTTTGGATAAAGATAATTATTTAGAATAGAATGCTACTGGATGATATACATCCTTCTGGAGAATGGCTCAGCAGAAAGCTTGAAAGCATCAACTTTCCAAAACAAAGAGCACCGCAGGTTTTTGGCTGTAAAAGATTAGGAACAAAATCAATAGTCTGTTGTAGATGTAGATTGAGCTTGAGGGATACATTGAAAAATAATCTGTTTTGGTAAGAGAAGTAGTAGATGGAGTGACATAAATAAGGTTTTGATTAATAAGCCATTAATTATCTTTCTTACAAGTGAGAACCAGCCAGTTCAAGAGAGTTTCAACTTCATGGGATCCGTTCAGAACAGAACCAAACACTGAGCAGATGTTTAGTTATTCAGGCTTCTTAGAAGTATAGGGTTGCTACTTTAGGTCTTATTGCAAGGCACCTAAAACTTTTAGAGCAGGATGCTTTCAGTGATGTCTAAGAACCACCAACCAATATGTCCAACCTACTTTCTCAGCTGCCATTCTTACAAGTATCAGTAAAAAATATATTTTGGCATGGATAGAAAATTGTTTTCCAGTACACTGAAACTGTTTAATAGTTTTGCCAAGTTAGAACAAAGTGCAAAAGGGAGAATCCACTTCTAAATGTTGCTATTGTGATGGGGTAACATACCACTGAAAACTCCTTTATGTATTGGTAATATCATATTATCAATCAAAGAAAAAATTGTGACTTTAAAATATATTTATTCTAGTTTCCAGGAAACTTCTGTAACACAGATCTAAGACCCATAATCTAAGACTTTTCTGTAATTATGCTGGATTTTATTGTTAAATATAGTCTAGAAATGTCTCCTTTGGACTTTTAAAGATAAGTAGAAATTCTTTTGGCTAGATTATGAGTTGTGCGTTAGGTTTAAAAAGCAGTGTTAAGAGGTCCTAACGCTGCTTTTTAACGCCCGCTGGTATTACGAGTCTTGCAGGTATAGGTGTACCACTCACTTTTTTGGCCAGACTTGGAAATACCACAATTCCACTTACGTAAATGGGACTTGCATAGCGCTGGTATTATGAGTCTGCCAAAAAGTGAGCGGTAGACCCTCTCCTGTAAGACTGGTACTGCATTTTAAAGTCTGTAGTTATGAGTTTTACACTACAACGCCGTAGCATAAAACTCTTAACTAAAGTGCTAAAAAGTACATTAACACCCATAAACTACCTATTAACCCCTAAACCGAGGCCCTCCCACATCGCAAACACTAAAAGAACATTTTTAACCATTAATCTGCCGAACCGGACATAGCTGCCACTAAAATAAACATATTAACCCCTAAACCGCCGCACTCCCGCCTCACAAACATTAGTTAAATATTATTAACCCCTAATCTGTTGTCCCTAGCATCGCTGACACCTACCTACATTTATTAACCCCCTAATCTGCCGCCCCAACGTCACCGCCACTATACTAAAGTTATTAACCCCTAAATCTAAGTCTAACCCTAACACCCCCTAAGTTAAAGGGACAGTCTAGGCCAAAATAAACTTTCATGATTCAGATAGAGCATGTAATTTTAAACAATTTTCCAATTTACTTTTATCACCAATTTTGCTTTGTTCTCTTGGTATTCTTAGTTGAAAGCTTAACCTAGGAGGTACATATGCTAATTTCTTAGACCTTGAAGGCCACCTCTTTTCAGAATGCATTTTAACAGTTTTTCACCACTAGAGGGTGTTAGTTCACATATTTCATATAGATAACACTGTGCTCGTGCACTGGGAGCAGGCACTGATTGGCTAGACTGCAAGTCTGTCAAAAGAACTGAAATAAAGGGGCAGTTTGCAGAGGCTTAGATACAAGATAATCACAGAGGTTAAAAGTATTTTATTATAACTGGGGAATGGGTAATAAAGGGATTATCTATCTTTTAAAACAATAACAATTCTTGTGTAGACTGTCCCTTTAAATATAATTAAAAGAAATCTAAATAAATATTCCTATCATTAACTAAATAATTCATATTTAAAACTAAATACTTACCTATAAAACAAACCCTAAGCTAGCTACAATATAACTAATAGTTACATTGTATCTATCTTAGGTTTTATTTTTATTTTACAGGCAAGTTTGTATTTATTTTAACTAGGTAGAATAGTTACTAAATAGTTATTAACTATTTAATAACTACCTAGCTAAAATAAATACAAAGCTACCTGTAAAATAAAACCTAACCTAAGTTACAATTACACCTAACACTACACTATAATTAAATTAATTCCCTAAATTAAATATAATTAAATACAATTAAATAAAATTATCTAAAGTACAAAAAAACAAACACTAAATTACAGAAAATTACAAGATTTTTAAACTAATTACACCTAACTAATTCCCTAACAAAATAAAAAAAGCCCCCCAAAATAAAAAAAGCCCTACCCTACACTAAATTACAAATAGCCCTTAAAAGGGCCTTTTGCTGGGCATTGCCCCAAAGTAATCAGCTCTTTTACCTGTAAAAAAAATTACAAATACCCCCAACATTAAAACCCACCACCCACACAACCAACCCTACTCTAAAACCCACCCAATACCACCTTAAAGAAAACCTAACACTAGCCCCTTGAAGATCACCTTACCGGGAGAAGTCTTCATCCAACCAGGCCGAAGTCCTCAACGAAGCTGGGAGAAGTTTTCATCCAAGCCGGGTGAAGTGGTCCTCCAGATGGGCAGAAGTCTTCATCCAGACGGCATCTTCTATCTTCATCAATCCGGACGCGGAATAGCCAATAGAATGCCAGCTCAATCGTATTGGCTGATTGCATCAGCCAATAGGATTTTTTCTACCTTAATTCTGATTGGCTGATAGAATTCTATCAGCCAATCGGAATTGAAGGGATGCCATCTTGGATGACGTCATTTAAAGGAACCTTCATTCAGTCTCAGCTGTCGGATGAAGCGGATGCTCCGCGTCGGATGTCTTGAAGATGGACCCGCTCCGCGCCAGATGGATGAAGATAGAATATAAATAAAGTTGGGGGCTTGGATGAAGACTTCTCCCGGCTTTGTTGAGGACTTCGGCCCGGTTGGATGAAGACTTCTCCCGGTAAGGTGATCTTCAAGGGGTTAGTGTTAGGTTTTTTTAAGGGGGTATTAGGTGGGTTTTAGAGTAGGGTTGGTTGTGTGGGTGGTGGGTTTTAATGTTGGGGGGATTTGTAATTTTTTTACAGGTAAAAGAGCTGATTACTTTAGGGCAATGCCCCGCAAAAGGCCCTTTTAAGGGCTATTTGTAAATTAGTGTAGGGTAGGGCTTTTTTTATTTTGGGGGGGCTTTTTTATTTTGTTAGGTGGATTAGATTAGGTGTAATTAGTTTAAAAATCTTGTAATTTGTTTATTATTTTCTGCAATTTAGTGTTTTTTTGCACTTTAGATAATTGTATTTAATTGTATTTAATTTAGGGAAATAATTTAATTATTAAGTGTGGTGTTAGGTTTAATTGTAACTTAGGTTAGGTTTTATTTTACAGGTAACTTTGTATTTATTTTAGCTAGGTAGTTATTAAATAGTTAATAACTATTTAATAACTATTCTACCTAGTTAAAATAAATACAAACTTGCCTGTAAAATAAAAATAAATCCTTAGCTAGCTACAATGTAACTATTAGTTATATTGTAACTAGCTTAGGGTTTATTTTATAGGTAAGTATTTATTTTTAAATAGGAATTATTTAGTTAATGATAGGAATTTTTATTTAGATTTATTTTAATTATATTTAAGTTAGGGGGTGTTAGGGTTAGACCTAGGTTTAGGAGTTAATAAATTTAGTATAGTGGTGGCAACATTGGGGGTGGCAGATTAGGAGTTAATAAATGTAGGTAGGTGGCGGCGATGTTAGGGCCGGCAGATTAGGGGTTAATAATATTTAACTAATGTTTGCGAGGCGGAAGTGCGGCGGTTTAGGGGTTAATATGTTTATTATAGTGGCGGCGACGTTGGGGGCGGCAAATTAGGGGTTAATAAGTGTAGGTAGGTGGCGGCGACATTGAGGGCGGTAGAGTAGGGGTTAATAAACACAATCGTGTGAGGAGAGGTAGCCGCAACCGGAACAAGCAGTGTCTAACCCGGAAGCCCAGAACACAGAATGGACCCAGCCTGACTACTGGTGTGCCGTAGCCAATTGCGGCGGATCAAACCGCAAAAAGGTACACAAGAGAAAAAATATTAGGCAGGCACAACTACAAAACCGCTTTGTAGTTAAAAACAAAATTTTGTTTTATTGAATTTCTATTAAAAATACAGGTATACCCCACTCATACAGCAGGTTAGGGACCGGAGCCCCGCTGTAAAGTGAAAACCGCCTTAAAGTGAAACAAGGCAGTTTTAGCTTTCTTTTCAGTGTTTAACATCTTAAAACATGTTTGAACTAACATATATTAGGGGTGCAATTGTGCTACGTTTAGATTAACACTAGCACAGCAAGTTTTCAATTAGTATTCAATAAATACTGTACCTGTAAAATAGTGACAATTACTGTAGTAAAATTTGCCAGACTACAGCACTGAGACACAGATTGCACTGCAATGCAGTTAACAGAGTGAACTAAGCATAAAAAAATGGTGCCAGTCACTTTTCTCACAATCCCACAATGATTTACAGCACTGTTTCAAAATCCTTGGAGGCTGAACTTCAGCTCCACAAAGCGCTGTATTAGCGAATCGCTGTAAAGTGAAGCGCTGTAAAGTGAGGTATACCTGTAGATACATGCAGACAGGCAATAGGTGGACAAAAGGTCTAACATGTTTCGCACCTCCAAGGGTGCTTACTCATAGACTAAAGTCTGTGTCTGAACTCTAACCCTTTATAGGGCAGGAAGCAGCCATGATTAACCACTTCATGCCCCAAAGGGAAATTAACACGAGTAAAAACAACAACCTAGTGTAACACTGAATGAAACTTTGCCATAATTCAAAGAAAGTAAACGTAAGCTATCTCTTCATCATATTAAATCCCTGAGGGGAAATATAGAAACTGTTTAATATTATAAACAATAAACATATATTAACAATATTGATAATTGAGCAACATGCAAATGTTGGAATGTTGATCTCTAATTATCTAAAGTGTATGTGGTGTTTCTAAATAAATAACCGGTAATTCATAACAGTATGGTATTTTTTATTATTAATATTTTTTGTTTGTTTTTTTATTTGTTTTTGTATTTATTATTATCGTTGTCAATATCCACTAACCGTATGTATCAGTTATCTATAAAAAAGTTTATATCGCATTCACTATTCATTCCATACGGCGAGCGGGTACACAACTTCAGGATCCAGTAGAGTTCCTTTTTCTCCAATATTTTATCCCTATTTCCACCCCGTGGTGGTATCTTAGCTATGTCTATAATTTGTAATGAGAGATTTGCTAGATTAGTGAGGTGTAGGTTATTAAAATGATCTGCTACTGTAGAATCCTTACTATAGTTTTTAACATCCCTAACATGCTCATTGTATCGTGTTCTTGCAGTTCGTGTTGTTTTACCTACATACTGCAAAAAACAAAGATTGCAGGTCAGTAAGTACACAACAAATTTAAAGCCACAATTGGCATAAAAATCAATGGAGTAAATTTTCTTATTTACTTGACACAAAAAATGGTCATCCTGTAAAATATTGGGACAAGCTAGACAATTTCTTATTCCACATTTGAAATTTCCTTTTTTGTTTATCCATGTAACTGTATTGTGAGAATGTGCTGTATCAGATTTAACCAAACTAGGAGACAAGACAACACTTGCGCCAAAGTTTTGGATTTTCTCGACACAAATTTACAATATTTAATGTATGGTTGCAGAATTTCATCAGCTTTTAAAAGATCTAAATGTTTTTTTTATAATTCTAATTATCTGATCATACTGCTGGCTGAAAGGTGTGGAAAACACTATAGCATCATCAAATTTTGAATTTCAAACATCCTCTTTCCCAAAACCAAGAAAAAAGCACTCTAGTTTTTACCCTACTAACTATAGGGGGCCATTAATTAATGCATTTCAGAAAGCTGTGCAAAAAGATATTTTGGCATTAGAGGAAAATGTAGGAACCAGTACTGCCTCCTTGAATCTGACCATAAAAGAGCGGAAAGCGGTTAAATCCTTACAGGATAATAAGAATATAGTTATCCGCAATTCTGATAAAGGAGGCAGTATTGTTATTATGAACAAAACAACTTACTTTGATGAGGCATATAGACAACTTTCGGATGATAGGACATATCAAAAACTACAAAGAAATCCAACTTCACTCTTTAAGAGGGAATTAGAAAAACTTATTAAGGATGGTATATTGTTGGGCATCTTTGATGAAAGTGATATTGATATATTAATACCTGATAATCCTATATGTCCCATATTTCATCATGTGCCAAAGATCCACAAAGATGCGAGGTGTCCTCCGGGTAGGAATCGGTTCATTATTTGAACCCTTAGCCGAGTGGCTAGATTCCATTTTACAGCCTATTGCCACATCACAGTTAAGCTACCTACAGGACACCTTGCACCTTATTCTGACATTGGAGAACACACAGTGGCACCCAAGTTTTTCTTGGGGTGTTGTAGATATTACTTCTCTTTATACCTCAATCCCACAAAGTCAGGGCATTACAGCTGTCAAATATTTTATGCAGAGAGATTCTCTTTATACCCAAGAGAAGGTGGATTATATTTGTGAAATATTAAAATTTTTGTTATCTCACAACTATTTTCTATTTAATAATGAGTACTATATCCAGACATGTGGCACGGCAATGGGGGCAAAATGGGCCCCCTCGTTTTCCAATATCTACATAGCATGGTGGGAACAACTATACCTTTACTCACCCAATAATATTTGGAGTGACAAAATTGAAGTATATATGCGCTACATAGATGATTTGCTTTTTATTTTTAAGATCCCCTTTGATGACAACATTTTTAAAGAATTCATTCTTTTCTGTGACAATACAGGGAGTGCAGAATTATTAGGCAAGTTGTATTTTTGAGGATTAATTTTATTATTGAACAACAACCATGTTCTCAATGAACCCAAAAAACTCATTAATATCAAAGCTGAATAGTTTTGGAAGTAGTTGTTAGTTTGTTTTTAGTTATAGCTATTTTAGGGGGATATCTGTGTGTGCAGGTGACTATTACTGTGCATAATTATTAGGCAACTTAACAAAAAACAAATATATACCCATTTCAATTATTTATTTTTACCAGTAAAACCAATATAACATCTCAACATTCACAAATATACATTTCTGACATTCAAAAACAAAACAAAAACAAATCAGTGACCAATATAGCCACCTTTCTTTGCAAGGACACTCAAAAGCCTGCCATCCATGGATTCTGTCAGTGTTTTGATCTGTTCACCATCAACATTGCGTGCAGCAGCAACCACAGCCTCCCAGACACTGTTCAGAGAGGTGTACTGTTTTCTCTCCTTGTAAATCTCACATTTGATGATGGACCACAGGTTCTCAATGGGGTTCAGATTAGATGAACAAGGAGGCCATGTCATTAGATTTTCTTCTTTTATACCCTTTCTTGCCAGCCACGCTGTGGAGTACTTGGATGCGTGTGATGGAGCATTGTCCTGCATGAAAATCATGTTTTTCTTGAAGGATGCAGACTTCTTCCTGTACCACTGCTTGAAGAAGGTGTCTTCCAGAAACTGGCAGTAGGACTGGGAGTTGAGCTTGACTCCATCCTCAACCTGAAAAGGCCCCACAAGCTCATCTTTGATGATACCAGCCCAAACCAGTACTCCACCTCCACCTTGCTGGCGTCTGAGTTGGACTGGAGCTCTCTGCCCTTTACCAATCCAGCCACGGGCCCATCCATCTGGCCCATCAAGAATCACTCTCATTTCATCAGTCCATAAAACCTTAGAAAAATCAGTCTTGAGATAATTCTTGGCCCAGTCTTGACGTTTCAGCTTGTGTGTCTTGTTCGTGGTGGTCGTCTTTCAGTCTTTCTTACCTTGGCCATGTCTCTGAGTATTGCACACCTTGTGCTTTTGGGCACTCCAGTGATGTTGCAGCTCTGAAATATGGCCAAACTGGTGGCAAGTGGCATCTTGGCAGCTGCACGCTTGACTTTTCTCAGTTCATGGGCAGTTATTTTGCGCCTTGGTTTTTCCACACGCTTCTTGCAACCCTGTTGACTATTTTGAATGAAACGCTTGATTGTTCGATGATCACGCTTCAGAAGCTTTGCAATTTTAAGAGTGCTGCATCCCTCTGCAAGATATCTCACTATTTTTGACTTTTCTGAGCCTGTCAAGTCCTTCTTTTGACCCATTTTTCCAAAGGAAAGGAAGTTGCCTAATAATTATGCACACCTGATATAGGGTGTTGATGTCATTAGACCACACCCCTTCTCATTACAGAGATGCACATCACCTAATATGCTTAATTGGTAGTAGGCTTTCGAGCCTATACAGCTTGGAGTAAGACAACATGCATAAAGAGGATGATGTGGTCAAAATACTCATTTGCCTAATAATTCTTCACTCCCTGTAATGAATTGAGTTTAAAATTCACAGGAGAATATAATCTGAAAGAAGTCAACTATTTGGATTTAAATATACAAATTGATAATAATACTATCACCACTCAAACATTTAGGAAGCCGACTGCGGGCAATACTATTCTGCACGCCAAGTCACAACATCCGCAACATTTAATACACTCAATCCCGAAATCACATTTTTTATGAATTAGACGGAACACACGATCTAATGAAATTTATGAAAAACAATCTATGGAATTGAGCTATAGATTGGTCCAAAGAGGATATAAATCTAAAAAATTAGAGGATGTGTGAAACACTGTAAGACATCATGATGATACTATGGTGGTCACAAAGCAAGACACAAATTCAAAATTTGATGATGCTATAGTGTTTTCCACACCTTTCAGCCAGCAGTATGATCAGATAATTAGAATTATAAAAAAACATTTAGATCTTTTAAAAGCTGATGAAATTCTGCAACCATACATTAAAAATTGTAAATTTGTGTCGAGAAAATCCAAAACTTTGGCGCAAGTGTTGTCTCCTAGTTTGATTAAATCTGATACAGCACATTCTCACAATACAGTTACATGGATAAACAAAAAAGGAAATTTCAAATGTGGAATAAGAAATTGTCTAGCTTGTCCCAATATTTTACCATTTTTTTGTGTCAAGTAAATAAGAAAATTTACTCCATTGATTTTTATGCCAATTGTGGCTTTAAATTTGTTGTGTACTTACTGACCTGCAATCTTTGTTTTTTGCAGTATGTAGGTAAAACAACACGAACTGCAAGAACACGATACAATGAGCATGTTAGGGATGTTAAAAACTATAGTAAGGATTCTACAGTAGCAGATCATTTTAATAACCTACACCTCACTAATCTAGCAAATCTCTCGTTACAAATTATAGACATAGCTAAGATACCACCACGGGGTGAAAATAGGGATAAAATATTGGAGAAAAAGGAACTCTACTGGATCCTGAAGTTGTGTACCCGCTCGCCGTATGGAATGAATCGTGAATGCGATATAAACTTTTTTTATAGATAACTGATACATACGGTTAGTGGATATTGACAACGATAATAATAAATACAAAAACAAATAAAAAAACAAACAAAAAATATTAATAATAAAAAATACCATACTGTTATGAATTACCAGTTATTTATTTAGAAACACCACATACACTTTAGGTAATTAGAGATCTGAACATAGTATATTAACATTCCAACATTTGCATGTTGCTCAATTATCAATATTGTTAATATATGTTTATTGTTTATAATGTTAAACAGTTTCTATATTTCCCCTCAGGGATTTAATATGATGAACAAATAGCTTAAGTTTACTTTCTTTGAATTATGGCAAAGTTTCATTCAGTGTTACACTAGGTTGTTGTTTTTACTCATGTTAATTTCCCTTTGGGGCATGAAGTGGTTAATCATGGCTGCTTCCTGCCCTATAAAGGGTTAGAGTTCAGACACAGACTTTAGTCTATGAGTAAGCACCCTTGGAGGTGCGACACATGTTAGACCTTTTGTCCACCTATTGCTTGTCTGCATGTATCTATTTTTAATAGAAATTCAATAAAGCAAAATTTTGTTTTTAACTACAAGGCGGTTTTGTAGTTGTGCCTGCCTAATATTTTCTCTCTTGTGTTAATAAACATAATGCAGGGTTTGGCGATGTTGGGGGCAGCAGATTAGGGGTTCATAAGTATAATGTAGGTGGCGGCGGTGTCCGGAGCAGCAGATTAGGGGTTAATAATTATAATGTAGGTGTCGGCGATGTCAGGGGCGGCAGATTAGGGGTTAATAAGTGTAAGATTAGGGGTGTTTAGACTCTGGGTTCATGTTAGAGTGTTAAGTGTAGACATAAAATGTATTTCCCCATAGGAATCAATGGGGCTGCGTTAAGGAGCTTTACGCTGCTTTTTTGCAGGTGTTAGACTTTTTTTCAGCCGGCTCTCCCCGTTTATTCCTATGTGGAAATCGTGCACGAGCACGTTACACCAGCTCACTGCTACCGTAAGCAGCGCTTGTATTGGAGTGTGGTAATGAGCAAAATTTTGCTCAACGCTCACTTCTTGTCTGGTTTGTAAAAACCCGTAATACCAGCGCTGTCTGTAAGTGAGCGGTGAGCATAAACTGCTCATTAGCACCGCACAGCCTCTAACGCAAAACTCGTAATCTAGGTGTATGTGTTAGAATATCCTTACATTGATAAATGGAGGTAATTTTTTTAAAAGGTTAGAGTATAGAGGATATGTTTGCCTCCAACTAAATCAACCACTGTTAGGTACAACCCTCGGTCATTTGTTGTTACATATTTGGAGTGCATAAATTATTTATGAAGGGAGGGACTCTAAAGAACCCTGGAGTAGTTTATGCTGCGCTAGATTACAAGTGGTGCACAATTTAGTGCTTTTGCTTGAGCACAAACACTTCTGGGTTAGCAGGCTTATCACAAGTTAAAAGTAAAATGTTTGTATGCGAGCGAAACCCAATGCGTGCTAACTTCAGATATTAACTCCTTAAGGACCAGCGACGTACCCTGTATGTCGCTGGTCTTTTTTTGGGACTTGATTGTTTTATAGCACGGTCTTGCCACCAGCGTTGAGACTGCTCTATTCCACAAAGCCTGCTGGAAGGAGGGCATTAATAGCGTGTTCTTGCTAGACTTGTGCTATTATGTCCTGAAAAAACCCTTAACGACCAGTGACATACAGGGTACATTGTGGTCATTAAGGGGTTAATACTGCATTAACTTCTTCTTCACATAGACTTTAGACTATAATGGAGCATGCGTTTAAAAACAAAAACTAACACTTATTGCTGTAGTACTAACCCAACACAGCACTAAATTGGAAGGTAGTTATGCATATTTAACTTTCAAATGCTCTTCACATAAAAGATAATGTTTTTATTTATAAATATATATTGCTATAGATATCTGATGATTTTTAAACAAATATATATATATATCTATACCTACATATCTATATAAATATATACAAGTATAGATATATACAGTTATATATAGGAATATATATTTAAAAATACAAAGAACTATCAGCTAGATTATGAGTTTTGAGCGCTATAGGCGTTATTTCACCTCCCTATTGGATGCTATTACAGTTTTTAAAAAACCCGGCTTGCGCTGGCGATATGGTGGCATTGAACTCCATACCTTACCCGAATACAAGCGCTGCTTTGACGTGCTTTTGCACGATTTCCCTATAGACATCAATGGGGAGAGCCGGCAAAAAAAACCCCTAACACCTGCAATCGCAGAAACAAAGCTCCGTAACGCAGCCCCATTGATGTCTATGGGAAAAGAAAAAGTTATGTTTAAACCTAACACCCTAACATAAAAAACACGTCTAAACACCCCTAATCTGCTGCCCCCAACATCGCCGCAACCTACATAATGTTATTAACCCCTAATCTGCCGACCCCAACATCGCCGCCACCTACATAATGTTATTAACCTCTAATCTGCCCCCCTAACATCGTCGCCACATACATTACAGTTATTAACCCCTAATCTGCCGCCCCTAACATCGCCGCCACCTACATTACAGTTATTAACCCCTAATTTACCGCCCCTAACATCGCCGCCATCTACATAAATGTATTAACCCCTAATCTGCCGGCCCTAACATCACAGCCACCTACCTACACTTATTAGCCCCTAATCTGCCGCTCCCAATGTTGCTGCCACTATACTAAAGTTATAAACCACTAAACCTCTGGCCTCCCACATCATTAACACTACATAAATATATTAACCCCTAAACCTAACCCTAACCCTAACGTAACCCTTACACCCCCTAACTTAAATATAATTAAAACAGATCTAAATAAACCTTATAATTATTACCTAAATAATTCCTATTTAAAACTAAATACATACTTACCTATAAAATAAAACCTAAGATAGCTACAAAATAACAAATAGTTATCTTAGGTTTAATTTTTATTTCACAGGTAAGTTTGTATTTATTTTAACAAAAATAAAAACTAATTACACCTAATCTAATAGCCCTATCAAAATAAAAAAGCCCCCCCAAAATAAAAAAATCCTAGCCTAGACTAAACTGCCAATGGCCCTTAAAAGGGCCATTTATGGGGCATTGCCCCAAATAAATCAGCTCTTTTACCTGTAAAAAAAATACAAACATCCCCCAACAGTAAAACCTACCACCCACCCAATCAAACCTCCCAAATAAAATTCTATCTTAATAAACCTAAGCTAAACATTGCCCTGTTTGCTCTCGAGTTAAAGTGTTTACTTTCAACTTGCTGGTTATCACAACTCGTGCCACTTGTAAATAAGGGTAGTGGGATTAATCAGTAAAACGTTCCCCAGTTCTAGATATTTTTTCTTTATGGGCCCAATAATACCTTTTAAATAGGGTAAACAACCAGCATATCCAACTCTGTATTTGTTAGCTTTTTCTGCTCAAAGACAACAGAATCAAGTACTTTAATGGACAACCAAAATGAACTGGCATTAAGCATCAACCCTTCAACCAGTTATTTAGATATATTAGAAAAAAAATGCATTTACACTGTTTAATCTGCAGTTATGACCATTACAAAATGCAGTGTTTGTCTATTTTGAAATACCAAAATGTGTTCAAAATTGATCAAATATTAAAAAAATAACTTACCTTATTAATAAAAGAAAGCTCACTAAATGTATAAATATTTTGACAAATTATATATTTTTTGTAGACTGCTATATTTAACCTTTCTATTTGTCACTATCAAGTTAATGATATTAATAATGCATACTTGAAAGATTTTCTAATTTAATTGTCAACATGAAATATGC
This sequence comes from Bombina bombina, assembly GCF_027579735.1. Lineage (NCBI taxonomy): Eukaryota > Metazoa > Chordata > Amphibia > Anura > Bombinatoridae > Bombina > Bombina bombina. Next base: position 501,380,170 of record NC_069502.1, read on the forward strand.
CTGAAGTGCCACGTATTGTAACTGAAAAAATAGCTCTGTTAACTTTATAATTTGCTTACAAAGACTTATACTTTAATGTCATTAGAGGTTTCTTATTTTAGGAAAACAAAATTATTGCTAGAGTGGCACCTAAATATAGGGTCAGATTACAAGTGGAGCACTATATATCGCTTAATGAAAGTGATATTTGTGCTCCACTGTGTAATACCAGTGCACGCTAATGTGTACTGCTGGTATTACAAGTTAACAGTAATGCGAATGAGAGCTCATGTCTGCATTGCATGGAAGCATTGCACTCACTAGAGAGAGTTTCCACAGGCTTCAATGGGAGCATCGTACTGATGCAGTCAGGGACGGCATCAGAACATCGCACAGCAAAGGGGGTAAGTCGCATAGCGATGGCAGCAATTTTAAATATATATATATATACACACATATATATAATAAGTATATACATATATATTTACTGGGAACACACAGTTCCCATAGACCGCAACGTAAAGGCACTTTTCAGTGCCGTTTTTTTTTCTAACACCCCACTCCCAGTTGTTTTATTAAAAAATAAAGATGCTGCTATCTTAATTTTTTAACAAAATACACTACACTGTATTTTGAGGGCAGTTGGGGCACATTTAGAAAATTAACCAGAGATCTGAGCTTGTGGTAGCAATAACCAGCCACTTGTAATGGCTGGTTAATTATTGTGCGCCCGCAAACAGGCAAATTTTCCAGTTTGCTGGCACGCAATTATTTAGTGCTCCACTTGTAATCTAGCCCATAGTGTTTAGAAGTTGAATGTCTTGATTGAGAATACATAATATAAGAGTGCTCCAAACATGTCAACAAAAATACTGTTTTAATATGTATAACAAATATGCATTATATATATCTTCTCATTATTATATACCAGCACTTGTGTGAAACTGTTAAACGGACATAAAACACTACATAAATGCCTGATATAATAATATATGTAAAGCAAGGGTCAGCCTGAGAATAGTATACAGATGCATTTTTGACATTAGTTGTCTAAATAGTTATTGGCACCACTATGTTATAACCTAATTTTGTTGTCTTCTATGAGAACAGTTATTGGCAGTGTTTAATGTGTCTACGAGGTGTTTGTGTATAGGGAAACAGATAAAATAAGGATGTCTGCTCTTTCTGCAGATTCGCGGTCAATGGGCCGCTAGCAGGGGGTGTCAATCAACCCGATAGTATGCGATCGGGTGGATTGATGTCCGCAGCCTCAGAAGCAGCGGTCAAGTTAAGGAGCAGCCGTCTTAAAGGGACATTAAACACTTTGAGATTGTAATATAAAATGATAAATTGTATATATAAAACAACTCTGCAATATACTTTCATTATTTATTTTGTCCTCTTTTCCTGTAATTCCATTCTGAAATTGTGAGCTTTTCAGTTCCTGTTAGAAATGGAAGTGCAGAACATTGTTAAATCCAGCACAACCATTGGCTGCACACTCTAGTGACCTATTTATAACTGACCCTAATTGGCCACAGCAGAGAAGGTAACACAAGTTACAACATGGCAGCTCCCAGTGTTTTATAGACACTAAAACTTTACACTTATTTTGTCACTTTTTAAACAACTAATGAAACTTTAAAAAATACATCTACATGTTAGTCATGGACTAATCTTTTCTTTGAATGCATCACTCTATCTAGCATGTATTTAGTGTTTAATGACCCTTTAAGACCGCTGCTTCTTAACTCCTGTTTCCGGCGAGCCTGAAGGCTCGGGCAGAAACAGGGGTATTAGGCCCCATTCGGGTCATGATAAATTGGCCCTAACTGTTCAGATCCTCTCCACAATTAATAGTAACTAAAAGTTCCCTTTTTATTCCATACTACATTACTTATAACAACACCATATAACTCCCTCTACATGACCCCTTTTTACCAACAAACTCTATGCAACTGCTACCGCAATGCCCAATGACTAAATTTGAATAACTCAGTTCAGAACATAACAACACAATTCTAGTATTCATTGACATATTCACATAGATGGCACAATTTTATTAATTCAGTCAAATTAAAGAAAGATCAGAGGGACAAGATATCCCTCTCTATAAAACATAGGATCCCTTGTCCGTCTATAAAAGCCTTAATGGGATCACTTGTACTTTGTCTATTGCTTACCTATTTGGTATGCACTAATACTCAACGTAGAATTTCCATACAATAATCAGATTATCTAGCAACATGTCTGTTTATACAAAATATGCATTCTATTCTTACACATTTTTCTAATACCCCAGGGCCTGACCTGACATCTCACTCTCCTCTCATGATCAACACTTTACTTGACTACAGACCCTTCTAGACTCACAAAACCAAAACCATTTGAGTCTAAGCTAACAAGAGTAATTTGTCCATTTCACTTGTAATTTACCTATAACATGTCATACTAAGAAATTGGATTACCATGTACAGAAGGCCCTTTAGCACCACAAAGATCATTTAAAGAGATAGGTCTAAATTTAAATCTTCATGGGTAAAATAAAGTATTTGTGCAGTGTACTTCCATTAGCAAAAATACCTCTAATAGAAGTTATTACTGTATTTTAGTGGCATATGCAAATATGCCATGAGTACCCTGTGCACCAGAATTTAAACAACACACCTTCTCAGAGAGTCAGCAGTGAGCTGTATTAAACTAATGCAATGCACACCAACTATTAACAGGTATGATGTTTGTATCCTAAACCATCTAGTCACACGGAGCATATGTGAGTCTCAGCTTCCAATCAATACCTCTATTGCTCAGAAATACTGGTACTCTACTGTCAAACTGCCTTGTTCACAGAAGCTCAATTTAATGTGTCCTTCTGGTTCCCTTCCTTTGCTCCTTACCTACTCTGTTGCTCTTTGTCTCTACCAGTTCCTGGTCTCCTGGTCTGTCTTTTGGTTTATTTTACTTATATTAACTAATTAACAGTGGTAAAGTTGCAAAACTATTAAAGCCCCTCTATAAGTGGGAAAATATATAGATACTGTATATAGATAGATATAGACAAATACATAGATAGATAGATAGATAGATAGATAGATAGAGCCTTTAAATATACATTAATATGCACTTTCTTTATATAACTGATAACTGATAAGCTCTCATGAGCGTACAACTTCCATGCAATCCGAACACGAGATCACATGCACATTGTGCTTCACTTATAGTATCAGCGCACAATTTTGTGCGCTGGTATTACAAGTAGAGCGCAAACATCGCACTCGTGTAAGCACAATTTTGCGCTACATTTGTAATTTGGCCCTAAATGGTTTGTTGTGTGCAGATCCTCAGTTTTTAGGGAGAAGTGAGGTAAATTTCTCATTCAAGTTTAAAATGGAGTCAAGCAGTTTAAAATATAATGCTTTGTTAACAAAGGTACTACTGCTTAAGTGTCTGGGACATATAAATATGGGGTACAAAAAGCTGTAAAGGTGTCAAAGGGAAGATAACATTTCAAATGTTATGTACATCAAAACTTCATTTTTTATTAAATAAGGCAACTTTTGGTAACTAATGAATAATTGCAGCCTTTTTAGATTACCTGTGCTACTTTGCTGAGGAAATTAATAAAGTCAATAAAAAGGCCATAGTGAGAGCAGCTCCAGCTATAATGGTAGAATGAATCACCCACAGCTATAAGCAAGTTGCTTTATTTTTATAGACTTGCACTCTTGCTAGTATGATTAAAAATGTGATTTATCAAAGTGCCCCAGGAGCACAAGTCTTAATGATGTGTTATGTAGTTTTTTTCACTACACATAATTCTATAACAAGTTTTATTCTGCCTTCCACTTCATGCAACAGAATAATGGTTTGCAATGTTTTATATTCTAGAAATTCTGAAACTCTTTAAATTCAACAATAATCAATATTTATTATTTGTAAAAGTTTTTTTTTTTTTTTTTTTTAAATCTATATGATTATTTATTCATCATTGGTTATTCATTTGTGCTATACACTGATTATATCTTAATGTATCATCAGTAGTTTGCAGTGTTATGCAAAGGAGCAGTTGTACATTTATACACTTTTACCTGGTTTATTCTGTCATGGGGAAAGTAGACTGCAGATTGCAGTTAGTTGAAAACAAGAAAACTGAGGCTAAACTATTTTGTGGTAATATATATGATTCCATGTGATAAATGTGAAAGTTATATGAATATTACTTACTTAGGTTATCTGACCAATTTCAATTTTAACATTTTTTTATTATTTTGTGGTGAACAAACAAAAAACAGTACATTTATACACAAATAGGAAGTAATTTTAAATGTATTAACCTTACATTTCAGTCACTGATTTTTCCTTTCAGATAACGGATAAAGGATTAGGCTTAAAGGGAAATTAAACACTTTGAGATGGTAATATAAAATGATAAATTGCATATATAAAACAACTCTGCAATATACTTTCATTATTTATTTTGTCCTCTTTGCCTGTAATTCCATTCTGAAATTGTGAGCTTTTCAGTTCCTGTTAGAAATGGAAGTGCAGAACACTGTTAAATCCAGCACAACCATTGGCTGCACACTCTAATGACCTATGTATAACTGTCCCTAATTGGCCACAGCAGAGAAGGTAACACAAGTTATAACATGGCAGCTCCCAGTGTTTTATAGACACTAAAACTTTACACTTATTTTGTCACTTTTTAAACAACTAATGAAACTTTAAAAAATACATCTACATGTCAGTCATGGACTAATCTTTTCTTTGAATGCATCATTCTATCTAGCATGTATTTAGTGTTTAATGTCCCTTTAAGGGGGCAAATATCCAATAACAATATTCTCTACACTAAGGATGACAACTCAGCCCGCAATTTACCGCTCAATCACTCACTAACTGTACACAAAGTAAAATTTTAACTCTTCCAGGTTGGCGAGCGTATAAGAAGTTGAAAGTAAAAATTTAGCGAAGTTCAATGTGCGCTAACTTCAGGGCTTTAGATACTGTGACCGTGCTAACTTCTTTTCCCCGTAAACTTCTATGGAATGCGCTGTATAAAAAAAAAAACTAACAAATTACTGGTGCACCAACCCAACACTGCTTTAAACTGCACTAAACCCAAAGTGAGTTACAAATATTTTACATTCCAATGTTCTTTACATAGAAGACATTCTTCTCTTTATTTTAATATATATATATATATGTGTGTGTGATTATTTTTGTTTAATTTATATATTTATATGAATATATACACATATAGATGTATACTGCATATGTATATATATATATATATATATATATATATATATATAAAACACACAGAGAAAACCCAGCACTCACTTACAAGCTCTCAGCTAAGATTTAAAAGCAAAAATGGAAAGGTTAGTCACCGCATCTGGCCAAATGGGACAAGCTCAGGTACCACGTCAATGTCCTTTCCAATACCTGAGACCCTAAAACAGCCACACAATGCAAGCTTTCAAATCCAAACAAACTGAAAACAAGGGAAGGGTGCACAGGAATATGTAACCACCCTAGACATATACAAAACACGGAAGGGAACTGCACTCTCATACCGGACCGGGTACACATCCCATGACCCTGCAACATGCTCAGCCCTGGGTGCCACTGGCACTCACAGGAAGCTGTGCTGTCCCCAGAGCCACAAGCAGTTAACCCCAGACAGGTCTGGGTGCAAGAACCATAGGGAAAATTACAAAACAAATTAATACAACACACAGAGAAAACCCAGCACTCACTTACAAGCTCTCAGCTAAGATTTAAAAGCAAAAATGGAAAGGTTAGTCACCGCATCTGGCCAAATGGGAAAAGCTCAGGTACACCGTCAAGGTCCTTTCCAATACCTGAGACCCTAAAACAGCCACACAATGCAAGCTTTCAAATCCAAACAAACTGAAAACAAGGGAAGGGTGCACAGGAATATGTAACCACCCTAGACATATACAAAACACGGAAGGGAACTGCACTCTCATACCGGACCGGGTACACATCCCATGACCCTGCAACATGCTCAGCCCTGGGTGCCACTGGCACTCACAGGAAGCTGTGCTGTCCCCAGAGCCACAAGCAGTTAACCCCAGACAGGTCTGGGTGCAAGAACCATAGGGAAAATTACAAAACAAATTAATACAACACACAGAGAAAACCCAGCACTCACTTACAAGCTCTCAGCTAAGATTTAAAAGCAAAAATGGAAAGGTTAGTCACCGCATCTGGCCAAACGGGACAAGCTCAGGTACCACGTCAAGGTCCTTTCTAATACCTGAGACCCTAAAACAGCCACACAATGCAAGCTTTCAAATCCAAACAAACTGAAAACAAGGGAAGGGTGCACAGGAATATGTAACCACTCTAGACATATACAAAACACGGAAGGGAACTGCACTCTCATACCAGACGGGTTACACATCCCATGACCCTGCAACATGCTCAGCCCTGGGTGCCACTGGCACTCACAGGAAGCTGTGCTGTCCCCAGAGCCACAAGCAGTTAACCCCAGACAGGTCTGGGTGCAAGAACCATAGGGAAAATTACAAACAAATTAATACAACACACAGAAAAAACCCAGCACTCACTTACAAGCTCTCAGCTAAGATTTAAAAGCAAAAATGGAAAGGTTAGTCACCGCATATGGCCAAATGGGACAAGCTCAGGTACCACGTCAAGGTCCTTTCCAATACCTAAACAACTAGAAAAACTAATTGTATAAGGAATACAATAGGATTCACAGCAGAGATTACCACCGATTTAGTATCATATAAACTCCAAATAGAAGATTCAGATAAGGATTATATCAAATATTTTAAAAAGTTCCATGTCATTCATACCTTAATATCTTTATTAATATACCTAGGAACCAACATTCACACAAAAGTAGCGAAAAAAAGTTTAAAAACACTTAAACCCAGTCTAGTAATAATTAGTATGCTGAGAGATCATGTAATTAACAAGTGCCTGCTGGCCAATATCTAAAGTAAGCTAAGCCCTTACAATCCGAGGGCTGATTTAACTTTTAACTTATATTCTAAGCAGGCACCATAAGAGCTATTATTTGAAAACACTGTCAGTTAGACAAGGGTAAGCAAGTTAAAAACGGCAGACAGGAGAGACAGAGCTACTCCTGCTGGACCCCTGACGCGCGTTTCACAGAACGCTTCCTCATAGGGGGTGCGGGCCGCCGCTACTCGGCGTTACTTAAGATCATATAGAGCCCACCTTCTTAACACAATAGGTTGCCCATTACCGATGCAAGGTATCTGATTCGTTCAGAGATCCGTCAGTCAGTGCTGTTTGTTCTGACGTGTGTGATCTCATCATGTGACCGGAGGGCGTGAGTAGTAAGAAGTATCTTCAGTGACAGTTAGCCAATCACGGGTAGTATGCAGGGGGCGTGTGAGTACTGCTTAGAGACAATTGGATGATCACAGAGCAGTATAAACAAAGGACTAAGTATCGTACATTGATCTAACTTATAATGATATCAATAGCTGTGTCTGATATACAAACAAATCTAATCATAAAACCATATTGTAATTTCAAAAATGACGATGTCAATGGCTCTTAAACAGTATTAACAGATCACAGAATGATCGTGAGTTTGGGTTGGAACGAAAAAGATATCTCATAAATATGTCGTTTGGACAATATTATAGTATTGTAACCATAGTAACTTGGTGTGTACAAATTAAATAATTAGTTATATATTCCACTAGAATTTGAGGATCAGCGACCTAGTGATGAATAATAAAAATAATCAAGTGTTTGAGTGCAAGATTGTGGTATAATGCTTCTCAATAAAAGAAGCAAGAGAGTGACAGCATTAATACATAATGCTGTGTATGTGGATATCATAGTGAGATTAAATAACATAACATCATATTTAGTTTATAAATAAGAAGTGAATCATTTCGATATATTGTGAATAAAAACAATAAACAAAGAAGGGAAGGGTAGGTAAAAAAGTGCAGTAAGGGTACATTAGAAAAGCCAATGATGGTGCACAGGGGACAACACCTTTCTCAAAATGGTGTTCTAGTGACCCTGAGTTTTATCAGGATTATAATAGCAAACATATGATCATGATGTGACATTATGATAATGTGCATAAAATGCCAATAAATGGAATATATTTTTGTTCATAAATTCAACTTAAAGTTCATACTCTGTATATATCTTAATGTATATGATGTTTTCAATATATTTGATGGAAACATGTAGGTTTTACGTGATTTTAAATACCGAAGCTAAATGTCTTAGTTATTAGAATATACAATCCGGTATTACATTATAAGTATACGAAATAATTATTAAAGTCATTCATACCAGAGGGTTTAACAGTATTAAGAGAGTAGATCCACTTGCATTCAAGTTTCAATAAAGATTTTTCAATATTGCCACCTCTTATACCAAGAGATGCTTTCTGAATTACTGTGTATTTTAGATCTTTCGGTGAGCCATTGTGATGAATTAAAAAATGTTTTGCGACTGAGGTGATTTTTTTACCTTTGTCTCTGTCTCTCTGAGCATATTTAATGTTATAGACATGTTCTAGGATACGTGTCTTGACCTCCCTTGTGGTCATACCTACATATGCCATCTGGCATGAGCAATAAAGTACATAAACCACTCCTATAGTTCTACATGAGAAACGTGCTTGGAGTTTGTATAATCTTCCAGTTTTATCAGTTATTGTTTTAGTTTTCAACACATATTTGCAAGCTGAACATGTGCTGCAAGGGTACATGCCTGGGTCAGTATCTTTTTTCTTAACAGATCTTACAAAATGGCTGGAAACTAGTTGGTCTCTTAAATTGCTGGGTCTCTTGTATCCAATGGATACTCTCTCTCCTATTACTGACTTAAGGGTATCGTCATTTTGCAGTATTCCCCAGTGGTCATTAATAATTTTGATAATGTGTGGCATTTGGGGGTTGTATGTTGTTATCAGTCTAGGACAGGCTTCTTGGACAGTTCTTACCCTTGGAGTAAGTAATTCATCTCTGCTCTTTCTAAGTGCCTTGTACTTAGCTCTTTTTATGGATTTCTTACTGTATCCCCGTGCAGATAATCTCTGTGTTAGGGCTGTACTTTCTGACATATAGATTTCAGTGCTGGTACAGTTACGGCGAAGTCTCAAAAATTCACTGTAAGGTATCGCTTTTAAAGTACTAGGTGAATGGGCACTAGTATGGTGTAAGAGCGTGTTTGTTGCTGTTTCTTTTCTGTATATTGTAGTGTTGATGAATCCTTCATTATTTTTAAATATCTTTAAGTCCAAGAAGCATATTTCCTGCTGATTCACTTCATGGGTTAGTTTTATATTGAGATCGTTCATATTGATTTCTTTCATGAAGGCTTCTAATTTATCATACGACCCCTCCCAAATGAAAAAGACATCATCTATGTATCTTAACCACATGGGTATATGTTCAGTATATGTATTGAGATGATCTGTAAATACATAAAAAGATTCCCAGTAGCCAAGAAATAAATTTGCGTAAGTGGGTGCACAAGCTGTACCCATGGCGGTACCCTGTGTTTGTAAAAAATATCTATCATTGAAAGTGAAAAAATTATGAGTTAGAACAAACTCCAAAAGTTGTATTATGAATTCATTATGTTTTTCATTGTTAGTCAGAAAATATTTAATGGCTTTAATTCCATCTTCATGTTTGATGTTAGTATAAAGTGACTCAACGTCAGCAGTCACTAGCCACATATCCTCTGACAATTTAATATTTTGCAACATTTGCAATACCTCCATCGTGTCACGTACGTAAGAGGGTAACATTGTAAGGTATTCCCTTAATCTGAGATCTACAAATTTACTTGCATTTTCAGTAAGATTATCGTTACCTGACACGATAGGTCTTCCGGGAGGTATTGATGAATTCTTGTGCACTTTCGGTAGAAAGTATAGGGTAGCAATTTTAGGATTTTCTTTCAACAGAAACTTCTTTTCAGAATTAGCTATTATATTTGCCTGCCAGGCATTTGTTATCATTCTGTTATATTGGATAAGATATGAACTCTGAGGATTAAAAATTAACTGCTTATAGCATGACTGGTTAGATAACTGTTTATTAGCTTCATCCATATACATTTGCTGGGGCCATAGGACCACATTTCCACCTTTGTCTGATGGCTTGATTTGAACATCCTGCCACGATTCAATTTCTTTCAGTGCAGTAATTTCATCATAGTTAAGGTTACGTTTAGTACTGTATATGGGTATTTCTTCGATTTTTTTGCACACCATTTTGCAGAAGATTTGTTTTTCAGGAGACATAGAGAAAGATGGTACATAAGTCGATTTAGGTTTTACATTAGATTTCCAAGTACATGAAGTTGATGCTAACTCTTCAGCACCATTACTTGTGGTATTTGGTGTTTGGGTATCAGTACCATTTTCAGATAATTCTTGCAGAATATCTACAGTTAACAAATCCTCTGCATTTAAACTATTTGGATTGCATGCATATAGTTTTTTAAGCAATATTTTCCTGGAAAACAAATGAATGTCTTTTATTACCTCAAATTTCTTTAGTGAATTCACAGGACAAAAAGATAAGCCTCTAGATAATACAGATTTGTGTGTGGTACTTAATACATGGTCTGATAGATTTATGATTCTCATTTGTTCATCCTTAGTTTGCTGAAGGGACTTAATTCCCTTCTCCTCGTGGATTGTCTGACTGGGCCGGAGAATTTCCGTTTGTTCCCCCTGTTCTGTGTATTGGTCTGATTGGTTAAAATGACTGGTGGTGTTGTGTTGTGAGGAGTGGTGGACAAAAAAGAGGAAGAGGAAGAAGTAGATGTGGATGCTTGTACTGAGCTGTAGTTCTTTGGTCTGGCACTCCTAGTGTTGGTATTGCTTGTGTTTTCATTCTCAGTGGTAGTGTCTAAATCATTATCAGATATATCTGTATCACTCTCAGCACTACTTTCAGGCTGCTGGGCTAGATATCTACTGCCCCTCTGTCTGAAAGTGGTAGTGTTGCGCCAACGATTCTGAAAATCTTCAATATCTCTCTGCAATTTTTGTTTTTTAGTTGCTATTATTTCTTGTTCCAATTTATCTAACTCTTTTTGGTATTTGTCATATTGGATTTTGTAATCCAATTTGTCATCGAATTTAGATAATTGGGCATTGTATTCCTCAATTTCAGAGTCTAACTTAGTCTAACTTAGTAAGTTCAAGTTTGTCAAGTTTAATCAGTATGTGTATCAGTTTGTGAGAGCACTCTGATAACGCTGTTTCCCACTCTTTAATTAAATCCTCATTATTAAGGTTGAAAGCTGGAAATACTTTCATCCTTAATCCTCTAGGGATTATGTTTTTTTCAGAGTATTTCTCAAAAAAGTGCCAGTTCCACCATCTTTTTGATTGTTTGTGTAAAGTTTCCAATACCTGAGACCCTAAAACAGCCACACAATGCAAGCTTTCAAATCCAAACAAACTGAAAACAGTTAAATCTTAGCTGAGAGCTTGTAAGTGAGTGCTGGGTTTTCTCTGTGTGTTGTATTAATTTGTTTTGTAATGTTCCCTATGGTTCTTGCACCCAGACCTGTCTGGGGTTAACTGCTTGTGGCTCTAGGGACAGCACAGCTTCCTGTGAGTGCCAGTGGCACCCAGGGCTGAGCATGTTGCAGGGTCATGGGATGTGTACCCTGTCCGGTATGAGAGTGCAGTTCCCTTCCGTGTTTTGTATATATATATATATATATATATATATATAAAATTGCAAAAAGTCCAGCCTCCGGGATGCATCCCACTCAATTTACATATAAATCGGCAAGTGCTCTCTTTGGCCTTTTTATATATATATATATATATATATATATATATATATATATATATATATATATATACATATATACAGACACACTATATACAGTATATATATAAATGTACATAAAACATTTTTCAAAATATTACATTTGCAATATAAAGTTTGATTATAGTTGCATAGGCCATCTGCAGCATATGCATGTATGCTGCTGAGCAGTAATATATTTTCCTGAAAACATTTTTCTATTATGAAAGAATATTTTAAAATTAAAAATATTAAAATGTGAAAAGCATATGTGTTCATTTCATTTTAACCATTATGTTCCTTTAAATGTCCAAAAATAATGTTTGATTAAATTATTTACTACATACTTTATCTTTTATTTATTCTATAAAATAAGCTTTCTTCTTCTATGTATATTATATAAACTAAACAGTATATGTAATGAAAAAAAAATTAAATAAGCACAACGCTCATGAGTGTGAAAAAACTCTGGTCTTCTTTTATTAATACATGTTTAAGACATGGGGCCCGATTATCTCAAGGTCTCTGGGCTGGTCAGATTATTTAAGAATCCTCACCAGTAATTCTATTTCCCTGGTGAAATTATCTAAAACCCCTTTTTACCTTAAAAACAGGGTGTCTCGCTTAGGGGGCGTATTATGCATTTTAGTAGGGGATGGCAGCACTATATCCTGCCATGTAGTTCTCCAGACACCTACCTAGGTAACTCTTCAACACAGAATATCATGGGAACTAAGCAAATTTGATAATAAAAGAAAATTGGAAACTTTTTAAAAATGGAATGTTCTATCTTAAAGGGACATTAAACCCAACACATTTCTTTCATGATTCAGATAGGGAATACAATTTTAAACAACATTCCAATTTACTTCTATTTTCTAATTTGCTTCATTCTTTAGATATCCTTTGTTAAAGAAATAGCAATGCACATGGGTGAGCCAATCACATGAGGCATCTATGTGCAGCCACCAATAAGCAGCTACTGAGCCTATCTAGATATGCTTTTCAGGAAAGAATATCAAGAAAATGAAGCAAATTAGATAATAGAAGTACATTAGAAAGTTGTTTAAAATGGTATTCTCTATCTGAAGCATGAAAGATTTTTTGGGGGTTTAATGTCCCTTTAATTACAAAAAGATTTTCTTTTATTTCATATCCCTTTAACACTAATGATTGCAAGTCAATTGCAATTGGTCTGAGGGGGGCAAAAAAACAATAAAACATGTCACTCATGAAAAGAAAAAACAAAAGTACACACCACCACTACCACCACATATTTAATTATAGCAGTATATATATACCACCATCATTAAATTACATCTTACATTTGTCCATAAATTAACTATTTTAAATGACCACAGTTCTTTTTTTATATATATTTATTTATAATCCAGATCAAGGTATAGATCAATGACATGACAAAAATGTAAAAGAAAATTTAAAGCAAAATACTTTGCATGAATTGACACAAAACAGTCAAGATCACAACATTGCAAAATAGTCAAAAAATACATATTGCTTGTCATTATAAATAAAACAATATATTTCTACCTTGAATTGGATATTATTAAACCAAAAAATAAAAAGAACAAGAACTATAAAGAACCCCCCTCTTCCCATTCGTCCTACCTCTTACCAAAATTATTTTAATAAAGAACTCATATGCTTAACTCCTGACAGTCTACATAATTGTAGATGAGATCAGAGCCCAATGGGATGGGAAGTGACCAGCATCTGCCATTTCTGAATAAGGTTTGGTATTTAATAGAGGACCTAAGGTCTGTTTTTGAACTGAGGGAGAAAAACATTTAATTATAGGTAGCCATTTCTCAAAAAAATCAAAGACCTCACTCTCAGAAAAAAGATTAAAGGGACAGTCTAGGCCAAAATAAACTTTCATGATTCAGATAGAGCATGTCATTTTAAACAATTTTCCAATTTACTTTTATCACCAATTTTGCTTTGTTCTCTTGTTATTCTTAATTGAAAGCTTAACCTAGGAGGTTCATATGCTAATTCCCCACTAGAGGGTGTTAGTTCACTTATTTCATATAGATAACACTGTGCTCGTGCAAGTGAAGTTATCTGGGAGCAGGCACTGATTGGCTAGACTGCAAGTCTATACTAGAAAAAAACAAAACTAATGGCACTACTATGGATTGTGCTTAGGATTCTCTGTTTAGTGACTGAGATTGTATATCTCTTTACAAATAGTTAGCAGAGTCAGGTGCTGTGTACTTTTTTGTTTAAAAAAAAAGAAAAGGATATTTCAATCCCAGGATTGAAAATATTGTACACATATTGTACACATAGAAAGCACTCTTACCTAAGGAAAAGGGGCTCGGGGTCGGAACAGGGATTCACAGGAATAGGAGACGGTCTTAACCGTAACAAATTTAAAATTTAACCTTTATTAAGATTCTCTTTAAAATGATAGTCCACAAACAAACATATATACTACTATTAAAAACACAGATGAAGTAGGGGATATCAAGTGCAGCATGTGTAGTAAGGAATTACTGATGGAATGAATTAGTAAATTTAGAATGAACCATCCCTAGTTGGGGATTTATTCCCTTGGAAATACGGTTTGTTAGGTATTAGTACACGTGTTTAATATGACTGAACATCAAATGTGTATGATAATATACCTGAAGACGTTGATAAGGTTTGTGTTAATGTTCAAGTCTACATAGGTAGCTCAGTTGTATTGGGGTAAAGATTAAATTGTTATTATGTGGCTGTGTTGTCACTCTTGCTACTATATATTCTATATATCAGTTGCTGTTATTCTTCCTTGTACTTCTGTTACTCTGAATCAGTGACGTGCAGTAATAGGAGGCAGGGGAGGCAGTGCCTCCCCTGTCCAATCAGGGAAAAAAAGATTTCACAAATAATATTTATTAAAAATTAAAAAAAAATCTTATTTTTTTTGGCCACTTACCCCCCCCATGGCGATTTTACCCACAGCATAATTATTTAGTTTTACTGCGCTTGCGCTGCTGCACAGCAGCCAAATTCATAGCATCCTCCATTGTTGCGCAATTAGGAGGCAGTGAGCCTGTCCGCTGCTCTCCATTAATTGCGCAACATGGATCTAAAATAACAATTCTCTGCTCACTAAGAGCTGCGCCACCTACTGGTCACTTGCACGGCACGCATAGTAGCTCCAATGGAGGCGGTTCTCAAAACCGCCTGCATGATGAGCTAATCACTCAGCCAATCAGCATTCAGCACTCTGAGCACTGCGGGGAGGCGTGCCTGCTGATTGACAGAGTGACGTGTAGGTCATGTGATGTCGCGCCGGGATGTTCAGTTGAGTTCAGGCGGGATTGGAAGACTGAAAGGAGGGAGAAGAGCTGCTGCTGCAACTTACTGCGTGCGCCGTGGGGTACTACTGCCCTGCCCTGCCCTGCCCGGTTTGGACTTAGACTGTCAGCAGCACTGCGCCGGTTGTGTGGAGTCAGTGAGGAGGCGAGGTGGTCCTGGGACCGGAGGAGGGAGGACTGTGTGCTGTGGTGTGCAACCTGTGCTGCAGTGTGTGGCGCCAGCCAGAGGAGAGAACTTAGAAGCATTTCTGGGGAAGCACCCGGTGTCCTGACTCCTGCCTGTACCTCACTAACATGGAGATCTTGGTGTAGGAGGACCTCTTGAAGCATGATCTTCAGTTCTTGGTAAGGACCTTGTTTGGTTTCATATGTGGTCATCATGGTGCAGATTGCAGGACCCTAACCCTTTAAAGAACTAGTTGTCTTATAGACCTGTCACCTCCCTTATAATTACTGCGTGTCTTTCCACAAAGTGCTGCTATGAGGGCAGAATGTAAATTGCTTAATTGCGCAGATAACTGTGGGTTTTTAGTTGATTTACATTCTGCCATCATAGCAGCACTTTGTGGAAAGACATGCAGTAATAAGCTTGTTTTGATTCAGATTCAGCGCGAGGGAGAATGCAGTTATATTTCAGTGGTGGTTACCTAATGTAGTACTAGCAGCTCAATGATTTACAGATTCCGGTATGTGCAGAATGATTCCTAAGTGGTCTCTTGTATGTGTGAGCTACTGAGCTGTGTGGTGGTGAGTGACGCATACTATGGTACTGGTGCAATTTTTTTTTTCAACTTTTTTTTTTCAACTTTTTTTTTCTCTCTCTCTCCCCTCTATCTCTCTCTCCCCTCTGTTTCTCTCTACCCTCTGTCTCTCTCTTTTTCTCCCCTCTGTCTCTCTCTCTCCCCTCTGTCTGTGTCTCTCTCTCCCCTCTGTCTGTGTCTCTCTCTCCCCTCTGTCTGTCTGTCTCTCTCCCCTCTGTCTGTCTGTCTCTCTCCCCTCTGTCTGTCTGTCTCTCTCCCCTCTGTCTGTCTGTCTCTCTCCCCTCTGTCTGTCTCTCTCTCTCTCCCCTCTGTCTGTGTGTCTCTCTCCCCTCTGTCACTCTCTCCCCTCTGTCACTCTCTCCCCTCTGTCACTCTCTCCCCTCTGTCACTCTCACCCCTCTGTCTCTCACTCCCCTCTGTCTCTCTCTATCTTCCCTCTGTCTCTCTCTATCTTACCTCTGTCTCTCTCTCTCTCAGTCCCCTCTGTCACTCTCTCTCCTCTGTCTCTCTCTCTCCTCTGTCTCTCTCTCTCTCCTCTGTCTCTCTCTCTCCTCTGTCTCTCTCCCCCTCTGTCTCTCTCCCCCTCTGTCTCTCTCTCCCCTCTGTCTCTCTCTCCCCTCTGTCACACTCTCTCTCTCTCTCCCCTCTATCTCTCTCTCCCCTCTGTTTCTCTCTCCCCTCTGTCTCTCTCTTTTTCTCCCCTCTGTCTCTCTCTCTCTCCCCTCTGTGTCTCTCTCTCTCTCCCCTCTGTGTCTCTCTCTCTCTCCCCTCTGTGTCTCTCTCTCTCTCCCCTCTGTCTCTCTCTCTCTCTCCCCTCTGTCTGTCTCTCTCTCTCCCCTCTGTCTGTCTCTCTCTCTCCCCTCTGTCTGTCTCTCTCTATCCCCTCTGTCTGTCTCTCTCTCTCCCCTCTGTCTGTCTCTCTCTCTCCCCTCTGTCTGTCTCTCTCCCCTCTGTCTGTCTCTCTCCCCTCTGTCTCTCACTCCCCTCTGTCTCTCTCTATCTTACCTCTGTGTCTCTCTCTCTCTCTCTCTCTCTCCCCTCTGTCTCTCTCTCTCTCCTCTCTGTCTCTCTGTTTCTCTCTCTCTCTCCCCTCTATCTCTCTCTCCCCTCTCTCTCTCCCCTCTGTCTCTCTCTCTCTCCCCTCTGTCTCTCTCTCTCTCTCTCTCTCTCTCTCCCCTCTGTCTCTCTCTCTCTCTCCCCTCTGTCTCTCTCTCTCTCTCTCTCTCTCTCTCTCTCTCCCCTCTGTCTCTCTCTCTCCCCTCTGTCTGTGTCTCTCTCTCCCCTCTGTCTGTGTCTCTCTCTCCCCTCTGTCTGTGTCTCTCTCTCCCCTCTGTCTGTCTGTCTCTCTCCCCTCTGTCTGTCTCTCTCTCTCCCCTCTGTCTGTCTGTCTCTCTCTCCCCTCTGTCTGTCTGTCTCTCTCCCCTCTGTCTGTCTGTCTCTCTCCCCTCTGTCTGTCTCTTTTTCTCCCCTCTGTCTCTCTCTCTCCCCTCTGTCTGTGTCTCTCTCTCCCCTCTGTCTGTGTCTCTCTCTCCCCTCTGTCTGTCTGTCTCTCTCCCCTCTGTCTGTCTGTCTCTCTCCCCTCTGTCTGTCTGTCTCTCTCCCCTCTGTCTGTCTGTCTCTCTCCCCTCTGTCTGTCTCTCTCTCTCTCCCCTCTGTCTGTGTGTCTCTCTCCCCTCTGTCACTCTCTCCCCTCTGTCACTCTCACCCCTCTGTCTCTCACTCCCCTCTGTCTCTCTCTATCTTCCCTCTGTCTCTCTCTATCTTACCTCTGTCTCTCTCTCTCTCAGTCCCCTCTGTCACTCTCTCTCCTCTGTCTCTCTCTCTCCTCTGTCTCTCTCTCTCTCCTCTGTCTCTCTCTCTCCTCTGTCTCTCTCCCCCTCTGTCTCTCTCCCCCTCTGTCTCTCTCTCCCCTCTGTCTCTCTCTCCCCTCTGTCACACTCTCTCTCTCTCTCTCTCTACCCTCTATCTCTCTCTCCCCTCTGTTTCTCTCTCCCCTCTGTCTCTCTCTTTTTCTCCCCTCTGTCTCTCTCTCTCCCCTCTGTGTCTCTCTCTCTCTCCCCTCTGTGTCTCTCTCTCTCTCCCCTCTGTCTCTCTCTCTCTCTCCCCTCTGTCTGTCTCTCTCTCTCCCCTCTGTCTGTCTCTCTCTCTCCCCTCTGTCTGTCTCTCTCTATCCCCTCTGTCTGTCTCTTTCTCTCCCCTCTGTCTGTCTCTCTCTCTCCCCTCTGTCTGTCTCTCTCCCCTCTGTCTGTCTCTCTCCCCTCTGTCTCTCACTCCCCTCTGTCTCTCTCTATCTTACCTCTGTCTCTCTCTCTCTCTCTCTCTCTCTCCCCTCTGTCTCTCTCTCTCTCCTCTCTGTCTCTCTGTTTCTCTCTCTCCCCTCTATCTCTCTCTCCCCTCTCTCTCTCCCCTCTGTCTCTCTCTCTCTCTCTCTCTCCCCATCTGTCTCTCTCTCTCCCCTCTGTCTCTCTCTCTCTCTCCCCTCTGTCTCTCTCTCTCTCTCTCTCTCCCCTCTGTCTCTCTCTCTCCCCTCTGTCTGTGTCTCTCTCTCCCCTCTGTCTGTGTCTCTCTCTCCCCTCTGTCTGTGTCTCTCTCTCCCCTCTGTCTGTCTGTCTCTCTCCCCTCTGTCTGTCTCTCTCTCTCCCCTCTGTCTGTCTGTCTCTCTCTCCCCTCTGTCTGTCTCTCTCTCTCCCCTCTGTCTGTCTCTCTCTCTCCCCTCTGTCTGTGTGTCTCTCTCCCCTCTGTCTGTCTCTCTCCCCTCTGTCTCTCTCTCCCCTCTGTCACTCTCTCCCCTCTGTCTCTCACTCCCCTCTGTCTCTCTCTATCTTCCCTCTGTCTCTCTCTCTCTCTCTCTCTCTCTCTCCCCTCTGTCTCTCTCCCCCTCTGTCTCTCTCCCCCTCTGTCTCTCTCCCCCTCTGTCTCTGTCTCTGTCTCTCTCCCCCTCTGTCTCTGTCTCTCTATCTCTCTCCCCTCTGTCTCTCTATCTCTCTCCCCTCTGTCTCTCTATCTCTCTCCTCTCTGTCTCTCTCTCCCCTCTGTCTCTCTCTCCCCTCTGTCTCTCTCTCCCCTCTGTCTCTCTCTATCTTCCCTCTGTCTCTCTCTATCTTCCCTCTGTCTCTCTCTATCTTACCTCTGTCTCTCTCTCTCTCTCTCTCTCTCTCTCTCTCTCTCTCTCAGTCCCCTCTGTCACTCTCTCTCTCTCCTCTCTGTCTCTCTGTTTCTCTCTCTCTCCCCCTCTGTCTCTGTCTCTGTCTCTCTATCTCTCTCCCCTCTGTCTCTCTATCTCTCTCCCCTCTGTCTCTCTATCTCTCTCCCCTCTGTCTCTCTATCTCTCTCCCCTCTGTCTCTCTATCTCTCTCCCCTCTGTCTCTCTATCTCTCTCCCCTCTGTCTCTCTCTCTCTCTCCCCTCTGTCTCTCTCTCTCTCTCCCCTCTGTCTCTCTCTCTCTCTCTCTCCCCTCTGTCTCTCTCTCTCTCTCTCTCTCTCTCTCCCTCTCCCCCTCCCCTCTGTCTCTTTCTCTCTCTCTCTCCCCTCTCTCTCCCTCTCTCTCTCCCCCCTCTCTCTCTCCCCTCTATCTCCCTCTCTCTCCCTTTCTCCCTCCCCCTCTGTCTCTCTCTCTCCCCTCTGTGTCTCTCTGTCTCTCTCTCTCTCTCTTTTTCTGTCTCTCTCTCTCTCTTTTTCTGTCTCTCTCTCTCTCTCTTTTTCTGTCTCTCTCTGTGTCTCTCTCTCTCTCTATCTATCTATCCTTCTCTCTCTCCCTGTCTCTCTCACCCCCTCTGTCTCTCTCCTTAAATGTCTCATTCTCCCCCATGGTCTCTTTCTCTGTCTCTCCCACCCCCTCTGTCCAATTTACATCTTATATCTAATTTCCTTCATTCTCTTGATATCCTTGTGCGGCTGATTATTTGCACGCAGCAATGTAAGGTTTTTAATAATAGAGATACTTATTCAGGCTTCAACATATCATGCAATAGATAAGTTAGACTGTTGGAGTTCTATAAATAAGATAGAGACTATGCAGTACTATTAGGTGTGAATGAAACTGTTTGGTGCGACTGAGCAAACTGTTCTGCTTGCTACTACTGGTAATACACCGTAATAATATTTATTAATATGCATTCAAAGTACTTGTCAACTTTAGTAATTTTTCCACATTTGTTGAAGGACAAAATGTTAATGGATCACTATATTATTAGTAAAAAATCCACTCATGCATTCATAATTTCAGTCACTATTGGTTGAGGGCTTATATTGGTATAAGCGATATTTTCCAATTTCAGGTTAGTTCCTATAAGTTTGAATAAGCCCCAGTATATGTGTACCTAATGTTTTTTTTTATCTATATCAGGCAGGATAAATATCTTGTTATCTAGTAAAATCCATACAGGTCTAAGTGATTTTACTGGTATTGACTGGCAACATCTTAAATAGATTTTAGATTAAAAAGTATTATAAGTCTTAGGATTATGAATTATTCTATTCCAATGGGGTCATATAATAAAATCACTGGTAAGGTAGTTTAGAGTAGATATACATAGTAGCATAATAATTCTTAATGTAACTTAATCTATTGTACCCAATAACTATTGCTGTTTATGGTTCAGTAATCAGCAACGGTTATAACAAGCGCTGCTACAAAAGTATCAACCCTACTCGCTTAGCACATAAATTACTGGTACAGTAATCCTAGTGTCGGCTAACTGATGAAAATAGTATTTATCGTGAGTTTTTTTAGGTAGGCTGTTAGGGTTTGTAGATTCCCCATCTCATCTGCTGATTAAAAAAGTTTTGCTTAAAGCTTAGCAACTAAGCCCTCAATAATTCTTAATGTAACTTAATCTATTGTACCCAATAACTATTGCTGTTTATGGTTGAGTAATCAACACCGGTTATAACAAGCGCTGCTACAAAAGTATAAACCCCACTCGCTTAGCACATAAATTACTGGTAGAGTAATCCTACTGTCGGCTAACTGCCGAAAATAGTATTTATTGTAAGTTTTTTTTGGCTAGGCTGTTAGGGTTTGTAGATCCCCCATCTCACCTGCTGATTAAAAAAAGTTTTGCTTACAGCTTAACAACTAAGCCCTATCATGATTCGCCATTATTGTGGCTTCTTCAGGAGGTGTTTTTTTCTTGTATAGACTTGCAGTCTAACCAATCAGTGCCTGCTCATGATAAATACTATTTTCGGCAGTTAGCCGACACTAGGATTACTGTACCAGTAATTTATGTGCTGAGCGAGTGGGGTTGATACTTTTGTAGCAGCGCTTGTTATAACCGTTGCTGATTACTGAACCATAAACAGCAATAGTTATTGGGTACAATAGATTAAGTTACATTAAGAATAATTGTGCTACTATGTATATCTAAACTACCTTACCGGTGATTTTATTATATGACCCCATTGGAATAGAATAATTCATAAACCTAAGACTTATGATACTTTTTATCTAAAATCTATTTAAGATGTTGCCTGTCAATACCAGTAAAATCGCTTAGACCTGTATGGATTTTACCAGATAACAGGATATTTAACCTGCCTGATATAGATAAAAAAAAACACATTAGGTATACATATACTGGGGCTTATTCAAACTTATAGGAACTAACCTGAAATTGGAAAATATTGCATATACCAATATAAGCCCTTAACCAATAGTGACTGAAATTATGAATGCATGAGTGGATTTTTACTAATAATATAGTGATCCATTAACATTTTGTCCTTCAACAAATGTGGACACATTGCTAAAGTTGACAAGTACTTTGAATGCATATTAATAAATATTATTACGGTGTATTACCAGTAGTAGCAAGCAGAACAGTTTGCTCAGTCGCACCAAACAGTTTCATTCACACCTAATAGTACCGCATAGTCTCTATCTTATTTATAGAACTCCAACATTCTAACTTATCTACTGCATGATATGTTGAAGCCTGAATAAGTATCTCTATTATTAAAAACCTTACATTACTGCGTGCAAATAATCAGCCGCACAATAAATAAAAATATAAGTATACCTAAATGTATTTCAATCATAGAAGTCAACCTGGTATGAGGAAATATTGAGAGCATTATTATAAGTCTCAAATAGATATTCATATAATCGAGTTGCATGAGTGTGGTTATTAGCCCTAACACAGGGAATACCTACATGATGAATTACAATCTATAAGGAATACTGAGGTATTCTTTTCATTCAGAGTAACAGAAGTACAAGGAAGAATAACAGCAACTGATATATAGAATATATAGTAGCAAGAGTGACAACACAGCCACATAATAACAATTTAATCTTTACCCCAATACAACTGAGCTACCTATGTAGACTTGAACATTAACACAAATCTTATTAACGTCTTCAGGTATATTATCATACACATTTGATGTTCAGTCATATTAAACACGTGTACTAATACCTAACAAAACCGTATTTCCAAGGGAATAAATCCCCAACTAGGGATGGTTCATTCTAAATTTACTAATTCATTCCATCAGTAATTCCTTACTACACATGCTGCACTTGATATCCCCTACTTCATCTGTGTTTTTAATAGTAGTATATATGTTTGTTTGTGGACTATCATTTTAAAGAGAATCTTAATAAAGGTTAAATTTTAAATTTGTTACGGTTAAGACCGTCTCCTCTTCCTGTGAATCCCTGCTCCGACCCCGAGCCCCTTTTCCTTAGGTAAGAGTGATTTCTATGTGTACAATATTTTCAATCCTGGGATTGAAATATCCTTTTCTTTTTTAGACTGCAAGTCTGTCAAAAGAGCTGAAAAAAGGGGCAGTTTGCAGAGGCTTAGATACAAGACAATCACAGAGGTTAAAAGTATATTAATATAACTGTGTTGGTTATGCAAAACTGGGGAATGGGTAATAAAGGGATTATCTATCTTTTAAAACAATAAAAAAATCTGGTGTAGACTGTCCCTTTAATATTCTGGGTCTCGAAAACTAATTGTTGTAGAATGGTGTTTCAAAAGTATGAAAAACTGGGGGGGGGGGGGGGAGATAGATCTTTCCATTTCCTCAAAATCAGGTATCTAACCACCATAATTAAGTTATTTAAACTTTAGTAGTTTACTGGTTTAATAGCTTCCACTTTGAAATAAAGAAAAAAGATTATGTGATGTGCATGGATTTTAAATTTATCATGGAAGAGTTTATTATACCAAAAATTAACTTTGAACCAAAAGTTATATATTTTGGGACAATAGTAGAATAGGTGGAAGGTATCAGCTTTTTCAGACAAACATTTAGGGGAATGATGTTCTATTTTAGTATAAAACTTAGACAATTTGCTGAGTGTTAGATATGCATTATGAATTAGTTTATTATGAGTTTCTTTCAAGCCTACAGAAATAACAAGCTTTCCTAAGGATGTGAAACTATATTTAATATTAGATATTTCCAGGTAGGGAAAATGGGGGGACCAACCAGCAAGAATTTATTTAAATGAATTTTCCCCTGTTTAGCTAGCATGATTTTGTACAGGACAGAGATGGAATGCTTACCTGAGGCATACTTTTGGATACATTTATTGATTTCAGACCATCAATAAAGATAATCTAAATTCAAATTCTGTGAGTTCATAAAATGTAATTGGAAATATGCAAATAAATTTGATCTAAGGATTCAAAAATCCGAATTACATTATTGAAAGAGATAATTTGATCAGCTGAAGAGAGTATGTAATGGATACATTTAAGCCCCTTAGACCGCATGATAAATCCCAGGCAAAAACTCAGAATTTCCCTGTATAGGTAAAAAAAAGAAAATCTGAAATCTATATTTAGGTGGCTACATAATTTTTTCGACACAATGATAACAGTTTTGATGGTCAGTAAATTAACTATGTTTACCGGAAGGTTTTTTGCAGGGCAGTGAAGAATGGCTTTTAAGGAAAATGGAGATATTAATAGGCTATCTATCTCAATAGAAGAAACTTTATTTGATTCTGTGAGCCAGTCCAAGGCAATTTTAAATAAAGTAGTCAGGTTATATATTTTAATGTCTGTTAGGGATAGGCCAGCATTCTTCCTTTTCTGAAATAATTTAGAGATTGAGATACAAGCTTTGTGACCATTCCAAAGAAATTGGGAACAGGCAGAATAAAACTTACGTATCTCTTGATTAAGGATAAAGAGCGGCAGATTTTGGAGTAAAAATAATATTCGGGGAAATATAATTGACTTACTTAGATTTACTCTGGCAGAAAAGGAAAGAGGGAAAGCTGCCCAATTCTTGAGATCCAGAATTGCTTTCTAAAATATTTGGGGATAGTTCAATTTATACCACAAAATAGGATTCTTATGAAGGAAAATTCCAAGATATTTAATATAATCTGTAATTTTAAAAGGATGAATTGAGCAGCTATCTTTGAATTTCCTAATCCACAGGAGTTCACTTATTTCAAAATTAATCTTATAACCCGAAAAGGAGCTAAAGACTGAAAACATGTGTAGTATTTGTGGGATAGTGATATTTGTATCTTCCAGGAAAATTATGAGATCATCTACATATTAGAGGATTTTAAGGAATTCTGAGCCAAATCTTACTCCCTGTAGTTCTTGCCGTAACCATATAGCTGAAGATTCATTAGAGATATTAAAAAGCAGAGGTGAAAGAGGACAGCCTTGGTGGGTGCCACGAAGAAAAGGAATTCTTGACGATAGATTGCCATTAATAAGAAGAGATGAGAAGGTGTTCTTATAAACCTTTAAGATAAATTGTAAAAAAATGGCCACTAAAACCAAACTGGAGTAGAGAATAGAATAAATGATCCCAAGAGATGGAGACGAACGCCTTCTCTGCATCTACTGTTAATATCGCTATGTCTGTACCTGTCCTTTTATTATTATTTTTATTTTTTGTAAAATAGTTTTGTTCCAAAAATAGTCTAAAATAATTTCCACTTTTTGTATGTTGGTAGTCGCATTTCTGCCATGCATAAAGCCTGTTTGATCTGCGTGGATAATTTTATGCAAACGTATTGAGTCTCTCGGCAATAATGGAGGTGAGAATTTTGTAATCAGCATTTAAACATGATATCGCTCTTTAAGAGGATGGCTCTTCTGGATCTTTCCCTTTCTTAGGGATTAATGTAATATTAGCAGCAGCAAAATAGTTGGAGATACTAGCAGACATATAATAGCTATTAAAAAGTTTAGCTAAGGTCTTTTTAATATCCTTGTGTAATTCTATTGGTAGCCAATCAGGGCCCATTGCTTTATTTAGCTTAGCTTTCTTAATAGTAATAGAAATCTCATCTGGTAAAATCAGAGCATTAATATTCTCTAAATCTGAAACGGATATGTTAGGAAGTGCCATTTTAGACGAGAAAAGCTCCTTATTTGTGACATCTATATCTGTACTAGTATAAAGTATCTGATAGAATTTATAGAAAACTTCCCTGATGTTTTTATTATCAGTATATCTAATAGCACTATCCTTAAAAGCGGAGATATAATTCCTGCTTTTCCTATTCTTTACCACTTTAGCTAAGTATTTTGCCGAATATCCATAGTATCCTTTAAAACGATTATTAATTTTATTATCCTCATCCATACATTTTTGTTTACTAAAAACCTCTCTTTCCGTTCTGACACGGCAGTATTGAGACCATTTATCCTATGTAGGATGCATCTTATAGCGTCTAAAGGCATTCTTAACCTGGTTGGACAGTATGATTTTATTTGAATAATTTTTTATTGAGGGTTTTTCATAATGACAACATAAAACTATGACATATACATATTACAAAACATAGCAATAATTGTCTTAACAACAATATGACAGGAAAAGAAAGCATATCATGGATTTCAAAATATATCTGAAAACTTCCTTTTATGTTTTTTATAGGATACTGGGAGTAGCTATTATTCCAGGCCATAGTGCTAAAAGACGACCTGAAAGGGCACTGTAGCTACTAGATAGACCCACTTTATTATGAACTAATTCATCATATAATTGAATGGTTCTTATTGTTAAAGGAAGGGTCATGATATCAAGAGCACAATAAAGAACAAGGGGGAAATTAAGGAAATGTCAGCGGGTAAGCACCGCTTATACAAATAATTTTTCTATGTAACAATCTTATTATGTACTTAAGTTATTTGATGAAAATAATAGGAATAGCAATGTAAATAGCTATTGTCAACTACAATGGGGGGGGCGGAAGACCATAGAAATGATAATTGACTAGTTCAATTAGTTATCATAACATAATGCGTGGATTGTAGCACTAAGCTATGCTGGAGTTAAGTGTAATTTGTAATGAGTATCAAGAAAGAGCAGGTATAGCTCCAGTCTGGTGAGCATTTATGCAGTATCTCCCCTCGGGGATATTGTCACTACTGGACAGAGACGGATAAGGGATGGTGGATATGACCCGCTCACAGATGTAGAGCGGGAAAGGATGAGGGGAGATACAGTCGATAGAGAAATGTCATGGGAGCTAGTGGCTTTGTAAAGCAGAAACCCGGGAATATTATAGTAGGTAAAAAGTAAAAGTATATAGGGAATAATAAACAACATGTAAATATGGGCTATACTATACGGTCTTAAAAATAAATGTTGGGTATAAATGTATATTAATCTTTTAATATCTGGGGTATACTATATATCTAGCAAAAATAGGTCTAGGAGGTATAGGTATATAGTTGTAGTACAATAGGAGAATGTCACTAGAAGTACAACGTGAATTATGTTACAGAGGTACATATTAAAACCTATAAGCCGCTATAGTAGTCTATGAAATACCTATAACAATAGCGAATAATAGCCAGTAGGGAACATATGCGGGTTACGTAAAAAGAAAGGTTCCCCTATATAGGGGGAGATGGAAATAACTCTAAAAATACCTAGAGCTTAGATAACAACCATAAGATAAACATAAACCACAGATCTCAGTGTCATAGGCATAAAAAGCTATGTGAACTTAAAATATTAGTAATTACATATTGCTTTGGAATCACTGCCATTTAGCAAGCATGGCACATAACAGAATCATTTAATAGCAGGTGAATAGGCATATTAGAGAAAAGGTGAGAACTAGAACATATAAATACATACATATGTATCCTCAAAACTAACATGTAAATGCAATCATTACATCAGATAGGTAGTTTTTTATGTATAATGCTAGAGTTTGTCAAAGGCCCCAGAGTATAACTGTTAAGCAGAAGGTTGCTGTGACTATGGAGCATATGCTGATGTCATATTGACATAGAGCAATGTGTACCCTGCTATTCTGAAAGTAGCTACATGGCTATATACAACATATCTAGACAGGCAACGTATGAGTTAATTAGAGGCTTGAACTGTTTGGGCTGTTAAAATGAGATAAAGCTTAGGGATTGTATGTGCTGAAGAACCATGTAAACAATATGGTGTGGACAAAAAGAGACTACCATATAGCAGAACTATACATGAACTAATTGACCTCTGTGAGCAGAAATCAATTTAACCTATTAAATATAAAAGCAACATATTAAGCATCATTTACAATAGTGTAAGCATTAGATAAATAGGTAATGCAACCAGTTATCAACATTACTTATTTTTCCAGCACCCAATGTTTAGCTTGACTATTTAAGGGAGTTTAGGTCAAACATTGCATTAAGTAAATATATAAGAGACAGAGACTGAACAAGATGAGCTATATAGCTAAACAATGTAGGTATAATGTGGTTACCCAACGTATTGCAACATGAGAAATAAGACTAACACTAAACAGTTCTCAGTTATGGTGTAAATTGTCCCAACCCAGGTCTCAGGCTGTCAGCCTTGCTCTAGTGTAAATGAAATATAGTCTCTGTAAGGTCAGATAATCCCACTGGCCGCTAAAAGAAGGCACAATAATATATTCAAGCAAGGTCTTAGGGAGCATTACTCAGTGTCCGTGAGAAATCTAGTCAGAGTCCTGAGAGATGGGGCAATAATAGATTCCGGGAAAAACAAGTGTCTCTGCTTCTCTGAAAGCATAAGTTACCGTCACAGTGAACTCCATAAGATTCAGGGGAAGACATGCTGCATGTTGATAAACCATGAGAGCAAATCACAATATTTACAAGC
Source organism: Bombina bombina (assembly GCF_027579735.1). NCBI lineage: Eukaryota > Metazoa > Chordata > Amphibia > Anura > Bombinatoridae > Bombina > Bombina bombina. The sequence goes on from NC_069502.1 coordinate 501,408,160, forward strand.
AGCTGCAGTATTCAAACAACGTACATTGTATACTCATTAAAACAGACCCCTCAATAACACATGGAAAAAAGGTTGCACTGTTATATATGCAGACAGATAATGAACAGCCAGTATAGGCAATCTTTAACTACAGTCCTGAACATAGACTTAGCTTTTGTATCGCGTAAATAGCGACCATAGTTCACTAAAGTAGGCAAGGAGTTTCTTTACCCAGCACCGGCTCTACTGCTGCCTACTTCATTGGTATCAAGCTAGGCCACGGGATATATGTGGTATAGAGCCTGGGACTGTAGGCAATGGAGCTTGCACTGCGCGAGCTAAGTGCCCAAGATATCGGGACCGCAAAGATAAATTTACCCCACTCCAACTTTTAATTTCCTCTGTACACTAGTTGTTGGGGAGATCCGCCATTATGCTGCATTGCAACAGCAATACAGAGTGCTCAGGATCAGCGAGCCGGTTCCGGAGACTGTCATTGTAACCAGGTGGGCCGTCTCAGGGCGCTTTCGGATTGGCCAAGGCAGTGATGCCAATAGGGAACAAGGTACCTCTGCTGACTTGAGGGATGGCTTAGGGTCCGATAACTGTCGCAACTTTACCCTCTGAGGAATCAGCTCCAATGCTCCAGTAGTACTCATTGCAACTGGCGGGCTGTCAGGAAGTAGCAGATCGTGTTGGTCCTGTAACGGGCAATCTCTATCCCCCTCTTCAATGCGGAGAGGTGGAAGATAGTGTTGCGCTAATAGTGCGCTGTCTAATAGAGGTTCACTCCCCGAGTCTTCGGTCTTCCTAGCGGCAAATGCGCTCGTGGACGTTCCATGCAGTGCCGATCTCAGTGTATCCGTTAGATCTACAAAACAGCCAGTGAGCTGCCGATCTAGTCCCTGAAAAAGGGCATAAAGTTCCTCCAAAGGTTCCTCCATTTTCAATGTAAATTCAGGCTTCGTTCCATAGTGATCTAAACCAGGATATGTGCAGTCAGGCCTAGATATTGCGCCATTTGCAATATAGCAGCTTCTTCTTAAAGGGGATGCTAGAATGTGTGGTACCAATAAAAGTTGATTCAGAGTGTCCTTCCTTTATAGGTCAGTAGGGAAATGTCCACATTGAAATCTAGCTTGTTTTTTATCTATAACTATCCACTTTATGTAAGCATGGCCCAGGAGCTCAAGCAAGACACGTCTGATAACCTCAGCTGCTGGCTCCGCCCCCCGGACAGTATGATTTAATATGCTACACGTTTCTTTTTCCACTGACACATATAAGCTTTAATTTGACCTCTTAGAACCATTTTGAAAGCTTCCCAGAAGGTTTCAATTGTATTATAATATGCAATATTTAAAAAACAATAGTCCTTCTATGGATGTATTAGCCACTTAACGAAATTACCATTATTCATTAAAAATCGAGGGAAAGTGAAACTTAAATTTTGATTATGTTCTATATTGATTAAATATAAAATGGTGGATACAATTCTATGGTCTGAAATTACAATATTATGGATCTTGGGAATAGATTCTAGTAGGATAAGTTGTTTTGAAATTAAAATGTAATCTATCCTAGAGAAGGTGCAATGTGACTTGGATTCACAAGAGTATGCATGTGTATCTGGGAATTTAATTCTCCAAATATCTTTGAGTTTGAACGCTGAGCAAAACTTTTTTAAAATATGTAGCTGATTTATTATACTCCAAAGTGTTTTTAGAAAGCATTCTATCAAGTTTGGGGCAGAGTGTCATATTGAAATCTCCACTGAGAATCAACCTGTTACTGCAGTGTGGGTATAGTTTACGTTTTTTCAAATCCCAGAATCCTGGTGAAAAGTGGTTTGGACCATAAATATTGCATATCGTGTATTGAAAACCATTGATTAAAATTTGTATAAAAATATATCTGCTATTTTGGTCATGCTCTATCTTAGTTATCTGATATTCTAAATATTTGTAGATTAAAATGGCCACCCCATATTTCCTTTTAGTGCAGGCAGTAGCCAGCACTTCTCCAACCCAGCGTGATTTTAGTTTAATCAGTTCCTCATCTTTGAGGTGGGTTTCTTGTAAAAATACGATGTCGGGAGAATGTTTCCCTAGCAGGGATATTATCTGTTTGTGCTTGATAGGAGAAGTAATTCCCCCGACATTCCAGGATAAAATATTAAGACGCTCCACCATTATTTAATCATCCTACGAGCGTAGGAGAAAAATAGGGAAGAAAAAAGGGGGGGGGGGAAATAAAGAAAACAAAAAACACACAGTTCATTTACATGTTACCGCTATTACTTTATATCAAATGTCAAATTGTAAAATAGATCATTATTTAATAAACATTAGCCTTAAAGGGACACTGAACTCAAATTTTTTCTTTTGTGATTCAGATAGAGCATGCAATTTTAAGCAACTTTCTAATTTACTCCTATTATCATATTTTCTTCATTCTCTTGGTATCTTTATTTGAAATGCAAGAATGTAAGTTTAGATGCCGGCCCATAAGTTTACATGCCTACCTGTGCTGTATCTTCTCCCAGTGTCCCTTTAAGCCTGGGTTGTTCTTGTTGATTGGTGGTTAAATTCACCCACCAATAAACAAGTTCTGTCCAGGGTATGAACAAAAATAGCTTAGATGCCTTGTTCTTCAAATAAAGAGAGGAAGAGAACGAAGAAAAATTGATAATAGGAGTAAATTAGAAAGTTGCTTAAAATTGCATGCTCTATCTGAATCACAAAAGAAAAAAATTTGGGTTCAGTGTCCCTTTAAGTTGAATGGGACTATTGCATTGTTAAAACATGTATCCCTTTACTTTGTAGGATCAGCCACAAATCCCCCGTAGCCTGAGTTTAAACAAAAACACTCCATGAGAGCAGTGTTTGTGTTAGAGTATGTAATAACACAGTCCATAGGCCATACAAGGGGATAGTATTTGAACAATAAGAGACAGGATCCTCCATGGGAGGGACAATCAGTCAATAGGATTGAGCTTGCATTCTATTGGCTGATTGGAACAGCCAATAGAATGTGAGCTCAATCCTATTGGCTGATTGGATAGAATTCTATCAGCCAATCAGAATTGAAGGGACGCCATGTTGGATGAAGTCCCTTAAAGGAACCTTCATTCTGGAAGAGCCATCGATTAAAGAGGATGCTCCGCGCCAGATGTATTGAAGATGGAGCCTCTCCACGCTGGATGGATGAAGATAGAAGATGCTGTCTGGATGAAGACTTCTGCCAACTTGGATGAAGACTTCGGTCCGCTTGGATGAAGACTTCTGTCGGCTTCAATGAGGACTTCTGCCGGCTTCGTTGAGGATGGATGTTGGGTCTCCAAAAACTGTAAGGGGATCTTCAGGGGTTAGTGTTAGGTTTTTTTAAGGGTTTATTGGGTGGGTTTTATTTTTAGCTTAGGAAAAAGAGCTAAATGCCCTTTTAAGGGCAATGCCAATACAAATGTCCTTTTCAGGGCAATGGGGAGCTTAGGTTTTTCTTTTACAAGATATGACGAGTCCACTGATTTCATCCTTACTTATGGGATATCGCTTCCTAGTCAACAGCAGGAGGCAAAGAGCACCACAGCAGAGCTGTATATATAGCTCCTCCCTTCCCTCCCACTCCAGTCATTCTCTTTGCCTGTGTTAGACTAGGAAGAGGTAAAGTGAGGTGTTAGTTATAGATTCTTCAATCAAGAGTTTGTTATTTTTATGTGTGGTGCCTCAGTATACTACTTTGTTCTGGGGTGTAGCCTAGACCAGATCAGTCTCTTCAGTTAAAAAAAGAGAAGCATTTGGTGACTTTGAAGCAATGGGAACTTGTGGGACATTATTCTCACTGCGCCTCCCATACTGTTTTGCTACCCTACCTGCAAAAGTCTGAGAGAGAGAGACTCAGTACTTTTTGTTATCTCCACAGGCCAATGTGAGGAGAATTTGACAGCCTCGTAAGCCGGGTGGCCTGCCTTACTGCCGGGCAGGGTTTTCAGGTAAGTGCTGAATTTTGTTTCTGGAGGGGTATACAGAAATATTTAGCACTATATATTTACATATTTATGGATAACTGTATCCCTGATAGAGGGTAAGTTATTTGGCAGTGGCTGCTAGGACGTGAGAGTGGATTTAGGTTATTTTTTGAAAAACCTTCTGCCATGCTCTCTGCTCCCTTCGGCTCGTATTAACAGATGGTGGCCAACGGGGCTTATGAATGTACATTTAACTATAGTCAGTAGCCATAGGAGATTTTATTGTTCAGCATGTTAGGGTGACTCCTACATGCTGTGTGTCCCAGCTCCCAACAGCGACATTTCTATAATTAATGGCTGACGGGGAGGTTTATTCCTCTTAAGTATGGAGGAGTTAAGTTACTTGGGCTGTTCACCATGGCTTCCGATCCTGAGAGGCGCAGCCGGTGACAAGGGTTCTTTTTATTAAGCATAGAGAAGCTAAATGCATGAATCCTTAATGTCTCTACTAATGTTAGCATAATACGGTAGAGTGGCCGACAGGGAGACTGTCTTAATGTTTTTTAACTGCCTTATGTAACTGAATTTAGCAGCCGTTACAGTGATATGTTTCCATCGGCTTCCGATATTAAAATAGCAGCCAACAGGGATTGTGCATTTACCACTTAATTGTCCTGCTTTCTCAGCTTCTGCTTGAACAGGGAAGCTAAGCAGTTTTCTAATGCCTATTCCATGTTACTCCTGATGGCTTACAGTTATGTATTTAGCAGCCGACTGGGAGGTTGGAGTTTTACGATGTCAGGGAGTTTTATAGTGTCTCCTCAGGCAATCAGTATGATTGGTGCAGACTTGTCCCATACGGCGTGCGATGCTAAGATCAGCAGCCGCCAGGGAGATTTTTTATTAGTAAAAACATGGATTTGCATTGACGATTTGTATTTATCCCTATACATATCGGCTCACATGACACAGCCGATGAGGAGGGTTATTCTCTTCAGTGTGAAGGGTTTGTAATGCCTGGTGCTGGTTTTCGTCCCTATGTCTCATTAACAGACGGCAGGGAGGTTTATGTTGTTTCTGACAGGCTTCAGGTTCCCAACGGCTTGTTTTACTTTGTAGCCTACTGGGAGGTTTTGTTTGTATTTACATTAACATTTTGTATTTTGCCTTACACCCGGGGCCTCGTTTCATGTCTTGTTTGCGTGCCTTGATCCCGGAAGGGGTCTCCTCGGCTTGTTCAACGGAGAGGCTTTTTAAGAATTGCTCAATAACGCCTCTGAATCATTTACATATAAATGAAGAGCTTTTATAGACTGGAGGTTTTAAAACGGGGCCGTCCATTTTGCTGCATTAGTTAAAGTGGCAGCAGGGCAACTTCTCAAACACAAAAGCACCTAAGAGTGTTTTTATAAACCGGATTCTGTTGTTTAATCGGTTTAATCTGGTAGAGTGCACATATCATTTAAAGATACATCACATATTTTGATTATATCCTTGCAGTCACAGTTATTCATCTGACCAAATAAGAGTGAATGGGATTGCGACTTGAACATGATGGTTTTATACTGATGTGGAGCATGCATGAATTTTACATTCCCCATGTATCATACAGTCAGCATTGCCTCAGAAGCTACCAGTAGTGTTCTGTCAATGCTTCATAATTTCTCTTGTCCGAGAACCTTAGCGTCTATTTACCAGGAACAGCGCTAGAGGTTCTGTAATGATCAGTGAAGCAAGGTTCCTGTCACTGTAGCTGCTCTCGGTTGGGAGAGTGGGATAGCTAGCTTAACATACTAAGGACATTGTGGCTGAGCTCTGTAGCAACCCATGGGTTGCAGGTTTGTTTTCCCAGCAGGTTTCACTTAGTTTTTCATCCTTCCGAGGTTGATGGACTAGACTGCGCCTTGAGTCCCTTACTGCTGATTAGCCGCACGTTTCCAGTAACCAATACATTTGCAATCATACATACTTTGCTATAAATATGATCACCTATACCCTTAGGGGATAGTTGGACATAGGTGGAATATATAAATCAGCTGAATGGGCGACTCCTCTTCTTTCTCGATTTAGGAGGAAGCTATCTAATCTACTCAGCAGTCCCTACCTCTCTTGGATCAGGGACAAACTATCCTAGGAGCCTGATACTGTTTCCAAGTCAGCATGGAGCTTTGCTCCGACCCAGGACTGGATCAGTGGGGAGGCGTTCTCCCTTGCTTAAGACGTCCTCTCTTACTTGGAGACTCTCCTCTCCATTGGCTCTGTTCTTATTCTGGAACAGGGGCTGGGGCTTTCTCAGACTTTTGTTTAAGTCCTCATGAGTCTACACATGTCTTTCGACCAGATGGATACTATTGGCGCTATCCTTCTATTGATCAGGAGGGTCACTTTATGAATGGTATCCTACAAAGGACTAGTGGTAAACTTGCTACTTTAAAAGCTGAAGGTTGAGAGTTTGTATCTAGCTGCGGCTATGTGTCCCACAGAGCAAGTCCACTTTCTCTGGTGGGTTACAAATAATTTCACCTAAACCATGATTTGCAGGCTACCGAATTTGCCTTTAACAAGGGTGGATCTAAGGATGCATATCTGCATGTGTCTATCCACAGAGTTCTTCACCAGTTCTGAAGACTTACCTTTCTGAACTATCTTTTTCCGTTTGTGGCTCTTCCCTTTGGGCTACTTCGGCTCCCAGAATTTTTACTAGGATCTAGGGTCTCTACTGGCGGTATTAAAACTGCAGGACTTTGAGGGGGCGCCTTATCTGGACAATTTTCTTTCCAGGCGTCTTTTCACCTAACCAGGTGCCGTTCAGTCCTGGTCCTCTCGGGTGGATGATAATCCTGAAAAAGAGTTTGTTTATTCCACAGATGGGGGTTCTAATCGAATCGGTGTCTATGGAAATTCTTCTTACAGGGGTCAGAAAGTCTAAGATTCTGAATACTTGTCGAATTCTTCAGCTTACTCCTCGTCTTCTGGGGTCCAGTTCCTGGGGGTACTCAGATTTATGGTGGCAACAACGATCATCATACTCTTTTTTAATTTTAGGCCTCTGCAGCTGACCATGTTCAGTCGTGGTATGGAGACTATATGAATTTGTCTCCTTAAAGAAACCTAGGCCAGAGAAAACGGGATATTTCTCTATGGTAGTTGTCGCTGGATCTTCTATTCCAGGGGACATGTTTTAGCAGACCCTTGTGGGTAATAGTGACAATAGGTGCCAGTCTGATAGGATGGGGAACAGTCTGGATCTCCCTGAGGGGGCAGGATATATGGACTCGAAGGGGGTCTCTATGTCCCATCAATATCCTAGAGTTGAGAGAACGGTTTATTGTACTTCAGACTTGGTCTCAGTTGGCTTCGTCCACATTCATCAGATTTCATTCGGACAGCATTACGACTGTAGCTTTCATCAATCTTCAGGGGGGAACAAGAAGTTCCTTAGCGATGACAGGATAATTGAGTGAGCGGAATCTCTTTCTTTCTATCTGTCTGCGATTCACATCCCAGGGGTGGAAAACTGGGAAGCTGTTTTTCTGAGAAGACAGACACTTCATCCAAGAGAGTGGGAACTCGATCCAAAGGTATTTGTTGTCCTGTTTCTCAGATGGGGTAGGCCAGAGTTGGATATCATGGCATCTCGCCAGAAATACCAGGCTTCCAAGATACAGATACAGGGATCCTCTAGCCGAGCTGATAGTGACAGTGTCTTGGTCCTTCAGCCTAGTTTATGTGTTTCCTCCATTTGCTCTCCTTCCCCGGGTGATTGCCCGAATCAAGCAGGAGAGGGCATGTGATACTCATCGCCCCTGCGTGGCCTCGCAGGACTTGGTAGGCCAATCTGGTGGACATGTCATCCCAGCCTCCATGGAGGCTTCCATTGAGGATCGAACTTCTCATTCAGGGATCCTTACATCATCCAAATCTAGTTTCTTTGCAGCTAACTGATTGGAGATTGAACGCTTATTTTATCTAAGCGAGGGTTTTCTGATAGATATTTTGATTCAGGCGCGTAAGCCTGTTACTAGGAAAATTTACCATAAGATATGGCGTAAATATCTTTCTTGGTGTGAATCCAAGGGCTACTCATGGAGTAGGGTTAGGATTCCCAGGATTTTGTCTTTTCTCCAAGATGGTTTGGAGAAAGGGTTGTCAGCAAGGTCCTTAAAGGGACAGATTTCGGCTTTGTCTATTTTGCTACACAAGCGTCTGGCAGATTTTCCAGATGTTCATTCCTTTTGTCAGGCTCTGACTAGAATCAGGCCTGTGTTTAGACCATTTGCTCCTCCTTGGAGTTTGAATTTAGTTCTCAGTGTTCTTCAAGGGGCTCCGTTTAAACCTATGCATTCCATAAATATCAAGTTATTATCTTGGAAGGTTTTATTTTCGGTTGCTATTCCCTCTGCTCACAGAGTTTCTGAGCTTTCTGCATTACAATGTGATTTCCTTATATTTCATTCCGATAAGGTAGTGTTGCGTATCAAGCCTGGGTTTATTCCTAAGTTTGTTTCTAACAAGGATATTAATCAGGAAATTGTTGTTCCTTCCTTGTGTCCGAATCCTTCTTCTAAGAAGGAGCGTCTGTTGCATAATTTGGAAGTAGTCCGTGCCTTTAAGTTCTACTTGCAGGCGACTAAGGATTTCATCAAACATCTTGTTTGTTTGTTATTTTTTCCGGGAAACGTAGGGGTCAGAAAGCTACGGCTATCTCTCTGTATTTTTGGCTGAAGAGTATCATCCGTATTGCATATGAGACTGCTGGACAGCGGCCTCCAGAACGAATTACGGCTCATTCCACTAGGGCTGTAGCTTCCTCATGGGCACTTCAAAATGATGCTTCTGTTGTACAGATTTGCAAGGCTGCAACTTGGTTGTTTATTCACACTTTTTCCAAATTTTACAAATTTGATACCTTTGCCTCGTCCGAGGCTGTTTTTTGGGAGAAAGGTTCTTCAAGCAGTGGTGCCTTCCGCTTAGGTTCCTGTCTTGTCCCTCCCTTTCATCTGTGTCCTGTAGCTTTGGTATTGTATCCCATAAGTAAGCATGAAATCCGTGGACTAGTCGTATCTTGTAAAAGAAAAGGAAATTTATGCTTACCTGATAAATTTGTTTCTTTTACGATATGACGAGTCCACGGCCCACCCTGTCATTTTTTCTAAGACAGGTCTTTATTTTTGTTAAACTTCAGTCACCTCTGCACCTTGGCTTTTCCTTTTTCTTCCTAACTTTGGACGAATGACTGGCCTGAGAGGGAAGGGAGGAGCTATATATACAGCTCTGCTGTGGTGCTCTTTGCCTCCTCCTGTTGACCAGGAAGCGATATCCCATAAGTAAGGATGAAATCCGTGGACTCGTCATATCGTAAAAGAAACAAATTTATCAGGTAAGCATAAATTTCCGTTTTTAGTTAGGATTTTATTTGGGGGGTTTGGTTGTGTGGGGGGTAGGTTTTACTGTTGGGGGGTTGTTTGTATTATTTTTTTACAGGTAAAAGAGCTGATTTTTTTGGGGGGCAATGCCCCGCAAAAGGCCCTTTTAAGGGCTATTAGCAGTTTAGTTTAGGCTAGGGTTTTTTGTTATTTTGGGGGGGCATTTTTATTTTGATAGAGCTATTAGATTAGGTGTAATTAATTTAAATATTTGATCATTTATTTTTTATTTTGTGTAATTTAGTGTTTGTTTTATTTTGTAATTTAGTTAATTGTATTTAATTAATGCAATTTATTTAATTGTAGTGTAAGGTTAGGTGTTAGTGTAAAACAGGTTAGGTTTTTATTTTCCAGGTAAATTCGTATTTATTTTAGCTAGGTAGCTAGTAAATAGTTAATAACTATTTACTAACTAGTCTACCTAGTTAAAATAAATACAAACTTACCTGTGAAATAAAAATAAAACCTAAGCTAGCTACAATGTAACTATTAGTTATATTGTAGCTCGCTTAGGGTTTATTTTATAGGTAAGTATTTAGTTTTAAATAGGAATTATTTAGTTAATGATAGTAAGTTATATTTAGATTTATTTTAATTATATTAAAGTTAGTGGGTGTTAGGGTTAGACTTAGGGTTAGGATTAGGGGTTAATAACTTTAGTATAGTGGTGGCAATGTTAGGGACAGCAGATTAGGGGTTAATAACAGTAATGTAGGTTGCGGTGACGTTAGGGACAGCAGATTAGGGGTTAATAATATTTAACTAGTGTTTAAGATGCGAGAGTGTGGCGTTTTAGGGGTTAATATGTTCTAGTGGCGGCGATATCCGGAGCGGCAGATTAGGGGTTAATAATAATTTTATTTTAGTGTTTTTCGATGCGGGAGGGCCTCGGTTTAGGGGTTAATAGGTAGTTTATGGGTGTTAGTGTACTTTTTAGCACTTTAGTTATTAGTTTTATATTACGGCGTTGTAGCATAAAACCCATAACTACTGACTTTCAGTTTACGGTATGGATCTTGTAGTTATAGGCTGTACCGCTCACTTTTTGGCCTCCCAGGCAGACTCGTAATACCGGCACAAAGGAAGTCCCATTGAAAAAGGACTTTTTGGAAGCTGCTGTAGTTACGTTGTATTACGGCCAAAACAGTGTGCGGTACGGATATACCTGCAAGACCTGTAATACCAGCGGTAGTGAAAAAGAGCCTTAACGCTGCTTTTTCACTCGTACTGCAAAACTCGTAATCTAGCCGTAAGTTCTTCATGTGTGCTAAGGAGGCGTTATGTATTTTTCATGTATTTTTTTATATAAAATATTGAAAAATATTTTTAATAAAAATAAATAATTATTATAGAGGTTCTTAAAAATTATAATAAATCATAATATTTAATTATATATTTTGTAATAATTATAATAATTATTCATATTTTAAAATAATATTTTTTTAATATCTGGTAGGAAATAAATACCCATGCACCTTAACCCCTTAATGACCGCAGCACTTTTCCATTTTCTGTCCGTTTGGGACCAAGGCTATTTTTACATTTTTTCGGTGTTTGTGTTTAGCTGTAATTTTCGTCTTGCTCCTTTACTGTACCCACACATATTATATACCGTTTTTTTCGCCATTAAATGGACTTTCTAAAGATACCATTATTTTCATCATATCTTATAATTTACTATAAAAAAATTATAAAATATGAGGAAAAATTGAAAAAAAAAACACTTTTTCTAACTTTGACCCCCAAAATCTGTTACACATCTACAACCACCAAAAAACACCCATGCTAAATAGTTTCTAAATTTTGTCCTGAGTTTAGAAATACCCAATGTTTACATCTTCTTTGCTTTTTTTGTAAGTTATAGGGCCATAAATACAAGTAGCACTTTGCTATTTCCAAACCATTTTTTTTTTCAAAATTAGCGCTAGTTACATTAGAACACTGATATCTTTTAGGGATCTCTGAATATCCATTGACATGAATATATATTTTTTTAGTAGACAACCCAAAGTATTGATCTAGACCCATTTTGGCATATTTCATGCCACCATTTCACCGCCAAATGCGATCAAATAAAAAAAATTGTTCACTTTTTCACAAATTTTTTCACAAACTTTAGGTTTCTCACTGAAATTATTTACAAACAGTTTGTGCAATTATGGCACAAATTGTTGTAAAAGCTTCTTTGGGATGCCCTTTGTTCAGAAATAGCAGACTTATATGGCTTTGGTGTTGCTTTTTGGTAATTAGAATGCCACTAAATGCCACTGCGCACCACACGTGTATTATGCCCAGCAGTGAAGGGGTTAATTAGGGAGCATGTAGGGAGCTTGTAGGGTTAATTTTAGCTTTAGTGTAGTAGACAACCCCAAGTATTGATCTAGGCCCATTTTGGTATATTTCATGCCACCATTTCACCGCCAAATGCGATCAAATTAAAAAAAATGTAAAATTTTTCACAATTTTAGGTTTCTCACTGAAATCATTTACAAACAGCTTGTGCAGTTATGGCACAAATGGTTGTAAATGCTTCTCTGGGATCCCCTTTGTTCATAAATAGCAGACATATATGGCTTTGGCGTTGCTTTTTGGTATTTAGAAGGCCGCTAAATGCCGCTGCGCATCACACGTGTATTATGGCTAGCAGTGAAGGGGTTAATTAGGTAGCTTGTAGGGAGCTTGCAGGGTTAATATTAGATTTAGTGTAGAGCTCAGCCTCCCACCTGAAACATCAGACCCCCTGATCCCTCCCAAACAGCTCTCTTCCCTCCCCCACCCCACAATTGTCCACGCCATCTTAAGTACTGGCAGAAAGTCTACCAGTACTAAAATAAAAGCTATTTTTTTTTAATGATTTTTTAAGCATATTTACATATGCTGCTGTGTACGATCCCCCCTTAGCCCCCAACCTCACTGATCCCCCCCCAAACAGCTCTATCCCCTCCCACTCTAACTTAATGGGCGCCATCTTGGGTACTGGCAGCTGTCTGCCAGTACCCAGTTTAGAAGAAAAAATTGTTTTTTTTTTTAAATTTGTTAAAAGTTTCTGTAGTGTAGCTTCCCCACACACAAAACCAACCCCCCCACCCCTCCACGATCACTTTTTGTGCTTTTGCACAAACAAGATTAGGCCAGTTTTATTAAAACTTTTTCCGTAGTGTAGCGGTTCCCACCCGCCCCCCGACGGTCCCGCCCCCGATCCCGCCCCCCTTGATGTCACGCGGCACACCGATGGCCGCCCACCCGCCTCCCAATTCGGCTCCCACCCACCAACGATACCGGCCATCGATGTCCGGTGCAGAGAGGGCCACAGAGTGGCTCTCTCTGCATCGGATGGCCATGTGAGGTTATTGCAGGATGCCTCCATATCGAGGCATCACTGCAATAACCGGAAAGCAGCTGGAAGCGAGCAGGATCGCTTCCAGCTGCTTTCCACACCGAGGACGTGCAGGGTACGTCCTCAGGCGTTAACTGCCTTTTTTTTAGGACGTACCCTGCACGTCCTCGTTCATTAAGGGGTTAAAGGGACACTCAAGTCAAAATAAATATTTATGATTCAGAAAGAGCATGTAGTTTTAAACGCTTTCCATTTTACTTCCATTATCAAAGTTTGCAAAAAAAATTTTATATTCACACTTTCTGGGGAACTGAGCATGTGCACAAGCTCACAGGGTATAACTATACTAGTCTGTGATTGGCTGATATCTGTCACATGATAAAGGGGGCTAGAAAATGGGAGAAAAGATACATTTGTCAGAAAAAAATCTACTGTTTATTTTAAATTCACGGTAGGTGTTATTGCCTTGTCTTTTTAGTATGCTATTTCACTGCATTGAGTGGTCCTTTATTATAACTCCTGTTGGGTTTAGCACACATGCAAAAAAAAATGTCATGCATATGAAGAATCAAGCTGAATATGTTTTTTTTTATTAACAATTTAAAGAAAAGCTGTTTAAATTTAAACTAAAACAAATGCAGTCTTATCCGTAGTATACTGTACCTTCCTGCTAATGTTCATTGGGTGAGAGGAACTTCCTGCTTATGATGACTTGGAATTTATTAGTAAGCATCTTTAATAGGACACTGAACCCAATTTTTTTATTTTGTGATTCAGATAGAGCATGCAATTTTAAGCAACTTTCTAATTTACTTTTATTATCATTTTTTCTTTGTTCTCTTTCTATCTTTATTTGAAACTCTGGACAGCACTTTTTTATTGGTGGATGAATGTATTCACCAATCAGCAAGAACAACCCAGGTTGTTCACCAAAAATTGTCCGTCATCTAAACTTACATTCTTGCATTTCAAATAAAGATACAAAGAGAATGAAGAAAATTTGATAGTAGGAGTAAATTAGAAAGTTGCTTAAAATTTCATGCTCTATCTGAATCATAAAAGAAAAAAAAAATGGGTTCAGTGTCCCTTTAAGTCAATGGGCATTAGTAGGAAGTACACATCTAATACAGGCATGTTAGTTTATATTTTAATAGCTTTTACTTCATATTTGTTTGGGCAATAAAATGTCAACATGTTATAATGTTGATTTTACATGCATGATGTCCAATTAAGTAAAAAAAAAATACAAAAAATATTAATCAGTCTTTATAAATATTCAAACAATTAACTGACATGTTATAATTTTGCACTGCATGCATAATCTAATAAGATTGGATGCTGATAGATTTATATGCCATAGAAAATAAGCCAAACAAATGCTTAGATTACAAGTCTTGCGTTAGCCTTAAAAAGCAGCATTGAGAGGTCCCAACGCTGCTTTTTAACGCCAGCTGGTATTACGAGTCAGGCAGGCAGGGCCGCCACTAGAAATTTTGGGGCCCCTGACTTAATTATTGATCAGGGCCCCCCCCCTCCTTTGACATGTGCAATTTTTGACCAAGTGACTAAAACGTATATATGCACTTTATTCTTAAGTGTCTATTTAAACTTGGAAATGTTGTAAAGGTAGTAACATACACTGAAACACACACACACTCACACATAAGGATTCACATATAGACACTCTAGCAGACTCGCAAAGAAACTCAGACACAGACACCCAAACAGACCCTTAGCACTTGTTTACATTGACCTGACAAGTAATGAGGTAAACTACAGTTTTGTAAAAAAAGGAGATTTAGAAAACAAAATATGGAGTTCTGATTATCTTTTTGTAAAGGAAGATGCCAACTAAATGATGACAACAGCATGCAGTGGCTGAAAGGAAGGGCCCTGAACTGCCTAAACAATAATTTAAAGGTTAAATGGTAGATTAGTGACGTCTCAAATTCTTTAGAAAGATGTGAATAATCAGTATTAAGGTCAAAATGTCCTAAAAAGGAACAGACAATGGACACACACACACAAACTTAAACTTGCACATACACCCAAGGAAACACCAACAGAGACAGCCTCAGAAAACACACAAAGACATACACACACACACAGACAGAGACACCCACAGAAAACACACAAAGACATACACACACATAAAGACAACCACATAAAACACAGAAAGACATACATACACACACCCTGACTGAGACATCCACAGAAAACACACAAAGACATACACACACCCTCACAGAGACACCCACAGAAAATGCACACCCTCACAGAGACATCCACAGAAAACACAGACATACATACACACACACACCCTCACAGAGACATCCACAGAAAACACAGACATCCACACCCACCCTCACAGAGGCATCCAGAGAAAATACACAAAGACAAACACATGCCCACTCTCACAGAGACACCCATAGAAAAAGATCAAAGACATATGCACACACCCTCACAGACATCCAAAGAAAATGCACAAGGACATACACACCCACCCTCACAGAGATACCAACAGAAAAAGAATACATAGACACTCATAGAGACACAAACCAAAGCACAAAGACATAAACACAGACACCCACAGAAACACTCACAGGAGGAAACATTTATGCACCTTGCATCCCCTTAATCAACAGTGTGTGACATGCATGATAAAAAAATGCAGAAATTAAGAGATCACTTTTTAAAGAATCATATTTGTAAATGTACAAACAAAAATAATTCTGTGAATTCAAAATTTTACATTAATGATCTGGTTAGATGGCTAGATGAAGAAAAGTACTTTTAGAAGGTTGACATATGTTTGTTTGATATTTTCACCATTTTCCCCAACCTAGAGCACCACTTCAAATATAGTGTACAAATGTTCCCATCTGTCAGCTGTACTTGTGGATTTTGAAAATGCGTTACTCTATATGGTCTTGGTGGAACCATAAGCTGTGGTACCCATACCATTAGATCTGGTTAAATGCAGGATTTAAGTTTGTTGGTATGCATTTCAAAATTAAGTCAGCTGTAGTGTAAACTGAACAGTTTTAAGTTAACCTGTCTCATTTCAAACACTGAGCAATCTTAGTCTGAGAGTATAACATGTTATGCAGATGTAAAAATCTTAGATAAAATGCCTCCTTGTATCTGGAAAGTCCTTGCATAAAGGGGTAGTAAACTGTAATGTAATATATATCATTTGTGTATTGAGGAGGAAACATTTCTGCATGGTTTTAAATATAGAATTTCTACAGCATTGTCAAATAATCATAAATACACTGCTGCTAAAAAAATGTGTTTTTATGGACCCCTGGCCCCACCATACAACTACTACCACACTGTAGTTACAATCTTAAATTGCACAAAGAAATAAAAAACATTTGCTAAGTAATTCCTACCTCCTCTGCAAATGAAAGTGATCAGCCGTCTGACTCAGGCACACACTGTACAAACAAAGTGCCAAGTCTGTCTCACACTGTGCATAGTGGTTTAGTGCACACTCAGAAATCCTCTCAAATGCTAATACTTTACTCCTTGTAATAACATTTCCCATGCTCAATTAGCATTCTGCTGTAGTACCCACTGGTGGCTGCCAAAATTTAAAAAAAAAAAAAAAATTTTTTTTTTTTTTAGTTCTTGCCTCATGGGGCCCTCCTAGCCTATTGGGCCCCTGACAGGAGTCACCCCTGTCACCCCCTGATGGCGGCCCTGCAGGCAGGTACAGGTGTACTGCTCACTTTTTTTCCGCGATTTTAGCATACCGCAAATCCCCTTACGTCAATTGCGTATCCTATCTTTTTAATGGGATTTTCCTAACGCCGGTATTACGATCGCTGGAAAAAGTGAGTGGGACACCCTCTCCTGTCAAGACTCCTACCGCATTTAAAAGTCAGTAGTTAAGAGTTTTATGGGCTAACGCTGTAACATAAAACTCTTAACTAGTGTTCAAAAGTACACTAACACCCATAAACTACCTATTAACCCCTAAACTGAGCCCCCCCCCCCCCACATCGCAAACACTAAAATAAATTAAATCTGCCGACCGTACATCGCCGCCACTTTTAAATAAATTTATTAACCCCTAAACTGCCACAATCCCGCCTCGCAAACACTAGTTAAATTTTATTAACCCCTAATCTGCCGTCCCTAACCTCACCGACACCTACATTTATTAACCCCTAATCTGCTTCTCTCAACGTCGCCGCTACTATATTAAATATATTAACCCCTAAATCTAAATCTAACCCTAATACCCCCCTAACTTAAATATAATTTAAAAAATCTAAATAAAATTAAATTTTTATTAAAAATTTAAAACTAAATACCTATAAAATAAACCCTAAGATAGCTACAATATAACAAATAGTTACATTGTAGCCATCTTAGGGTTTATTTTTAATTTACCGGCAACTTTGTATTTATTTTAACTAGGTAGAATAATTATTAAATAGATATTAACTATTTAATAACTACCTAGCTAAAATAAATACAAAAGTACATGTAAAATAAAACCTAACCTAAGTTACAATTACACCTAACACTACACTATCATTAAATGAATTACCTAAACTAAATACAATTAAATTCAATTAAATTAAATAAACTAAATTACGGGAAAAAAAAACTAAATTACAGAAAACAAAAAAGAAATTACAAAATTTTAAACTAATTACACCTACTCTAATCCCCCTAATAAAATAAAAAAATAAATAAAAAAAAATCCCTACCCTATACTAAATTGCAAATATCCCTTAAAAGGGCCTTTTGCGGGGTATTGCCCCAAAGTAATCAGCTCTTTCACCTGTAAAAAAAAATACAATCCCCCCCAACATTAAAACCCACCACCCACACCCACAACCCTACTCTAAAACCCACCCAATCCCCCCTTAATAAAACCTAACACTACCCCCTTGAAGATCACTCTACCTTGAGAAGTCTTCACCCAGCCGGGCACAAGTGCTCCTCCAGAGGGGCAGAAGTCTTCATCCGATCTGGCCAGAAGAGGACATCCAGACCGGCAGAAGTCTTCATTCAGGCGGCATCTTCTATCTTCTTCCATCCGGAGCGGAGCGGGTCCATCTTGAAGACATCCGACGCGGAGCATCCTCTTCCATCTGACGGCGACTGAAGAATGAAGGTTCCTTTAAGTGACGTCATCCAAGATGACGTCCCTTCAATTCCGATTGGCTGATAGAATCTTATCAGCCAATCGGGATTAAGGTAGGAAAAATCCTATTGACTGATGCAATCAGCCAATAGAATTGAGCTCGCATTCTATTGGCTGATTGGAACAGCCAATAGAATGCAAGCTCAATCTTACCTTAATTCTGATTGGCTGATAGGATTCTATCAGCCAATTGGAATTGAAGGGACACCATCTTGGATGACATCACTTAAAGGAACTTTCATTCTTCAGTCGCCGTCGGATGGAAGAGGATGCTCCGCGTCGGATGTCTTCAAGAAGGACCCGCTCCACTCCGGATGGAAGAAGATAGAAGATACCGTCTGGATGTCCTCTTCTGGCCGGATTGGATGAAGACTTCTGCTCCTCTGGAGGACCACTTGTGCCCGGCTGGGTGAAGACGTCTCAAGGTAGGGTGATCTTCAAGGGGGTAGTGTTAGGTTTTATTAAGGGGGGATTCAGTGGGTTTTAGAGTAGGGTTGTGTGTGTGGGTGGTGGGTTTTAATGTTGGGGGGTATTGTATTTTTTTTTACAGGTGAAAGAGCTGATTACTTTGGGGCAATGCCCAGCAAAAGGCCCTTTTAAGGGCTATTTGTAATTTAGTATAGGGTAGGGAATTTTTTATTTTAGGTTTTTGTTTTTTTTATTATTAGGGGGATTAAAGTAGGTGTAATTAGTTTAAAAAATTGTAATTTCTTTTTTGTTTTCTGTAATTTAGTGTTTGTTTTTTTCGTAATTTATTTATTTAATTTAATTGAATTTAATTGTATTTAGTTTAGGTAATTAATTTAATGATAGTGTAGTGTTAGGTGTAATTGTAACTTAGGTTAGGATTTATTTTACAGGTAAATTTGTACTTATTTTAGCTAGGAAGTTATTAAATAGTTAATAACTAAAGTTAAAATAAATACAAACTTGCCTGTAAAATAAAAATAAACCCTAAACTAGCTACAATGTAACTATTAGTTATATTGTAGCTGTCTTAGAGTTTATTTTATAGGTAAGTATTTAGTTTTAAATAGGAATTATTTATTTAATAATAGCAATTTTATTTAGATATATTTAAATTATATTTAAGTTAGGGGGGTGTTAGGGTTAGGCTTAGATTTAGGGGTTAATAAATTTATTATAGTGGCGGCGACGTTGGCAGCGGCAGATTAGGGGTTAATAAATTTAATATAGTTGCGGCGACGTTGGGGGGCAGATTAGGGATTAATAAATAAAATGTAGGGTTCGGCGACTTTGGGGGCCGCAGATTAGGGGTTAATAAGTGAAGTTAGGTGGCAGCGACATTGGGGGCGGAAGATTAGGGGTTAATAACTATAATGTAGGGGCGGCGACGTTGGGGGCGGCAGATTAGGGGTTCATTAGTATAATGTAGGTGGCGGCAGATTAGGGGTTAATAATATAATTCCGGTGTCGGCGATGTCGGGGGCGGCAGATTAGGTGTTAATAAGTGTAATATTAGGGGTGTTTAGACTCGAGGTTCATGTTAGGGTATTAGGTGTAGACATAACTTTTATTTCCCCATAGGAAACAATGGGGCTGCGTTAGGAGCTGAACGCTGCTTTTTTGCAGGTGTTAGGTTTTTTTTTCAGCCGGCTCAGCCCCATTGTTTCCTAGGGGGAAATTGTGCACAAGCACGTTACACCAGTTTACCGCTGACTTAAGCAACGCTGGTATTGAGGTGAGATGTGGAGCAAAATTTTGCTCAACACTCACTTT